>NW_023994561.1:0-212500 GCF_015586225.1 Lucilia sericata
CCAACAATCGTTCTCAATACAATCAACCTGGCTATAGACCAGCCATAAATAATCCTGCTCAAGTTAATAACTATAGACCACAACAACCTTCGTATGGTCAAGGAACATTTAATCAAACACGTCCTGCACCGAATCAACCTCAATATCCTACATATGGACAAAGTTCTTTTAATCAAACACGTCCTGCATGGCAGCCACAACCATCGCAATATCCCGCCTATGGACAACAAAACACCTTAAATCATACAAAACCTCAACTACCCATCAATCCACAATATCCCGCCTATGGACAACAAAACACCTTAAATCATACAAGACCTAGTTTCCCTCTACCTTCGGCTCCTCAAGTTCCTGCTTATCCTATACTACCAAATAATCCCAACAATAAACCAGCAATGCCTTCAAATTCTTGGACTCCACCCGCAAATCAAACCCTTATATATCCTCAACTACCTAATAAAGATATGCCACCAGCTTCTCCAGCTATTGGCAGTAATGGTATACCTTTAGCACCTCTACAACCAGCTCCTCAAAACCCTCAAGGCCCTCATAATTGGCATTCTGGAGGTCAAGCCGTTTTAAGCTATGGTCCGGGTCATTATCCCTTGCCAGCAGGTAATACAAATAAAACTCCACCTTCACAGCAGGGCAGCAGTAATCCTTATGCAAATATGTTTAATTAATATTGAGAGAAGGATTTTGTAAATGTTTGAGAGAAATAAATTATTAAAAAAAGCACTATAATTGAACAAATATTTTAAAGTGATCAACAAATTTGAGGTAAGGAGATCATAGGTTAATAAAAGCGTTCCCAGTATTTACAAATTACATATTCTGAATTCTTAAAGATGTCCGTCAATCTTTGGGAATGTTTACAAAAATACTAAATTTCTATATCTGATTTGGTAGCATTTTGGTCAGGGCCCTTCAGAATTGTAGGAAGTGGTCAGATCATTTTTGTCTAATACTATCCTAATGCCATACTTATAGAGAAGTGTTAATTATAGACCGATCATCATACAATTCGAAGAATTTTTGGTTCATATAAAAATGTAAATGTAAAATTTGATTCCATTTCTATTTACAAAACTATAATCTTTAATCTTAAAATTTAAAGAAACTGGCCCATAATAACAACACACACACTTGACCTTGCATGACCTTTAATAAAAAGGTTAATTATATTGTAAATTACACTAGTCTAGATTGGTTTCCCTGTTAATGTGCTTTAATAAAAGACTTGTGTTAAATTTAATGTGTGTTTAATATTTAAAGACTCGCACATGTTGGAATTTTTAAAATTAAATTAATTTTAAGTTCCAAAAATGCAATAACAACGCCCTCTAGTGTTCAGTAGGAAAACAATATGAAAGTGGTTTGTGTCTAAAATATGCCACCGCACTGTGTTGAAATTTAAACTAATCAAACTGTTAAATTTAAACACAAACGTTTCATAGAACGAGGTCAAATAACAAATATATTAGATGAAGTTTTTTTAAGAAAGCTGATGGATGATGAAGTTTTCTATAGAAAACTGATCGATGATGAAGTTTTCTATAGAAAACTAATCGATTATGAAGTTTTCTATAGAAAACTGATCGATGATGTATTTTTCTATAGAACACTGATCGATGATGTAGTTTTCTATAGAAAACTGATCGATGATGTAGTTTTCTTTAGAAAATTGATCGATGATGAAGTTTTCTATAGAAAACTGATCTATGATGTAGTTTTTTATAGAAAACTGATCGATGATGAAGTTTTCTAAAGTAAACTGATCGTTGATGGAATTTTCTATAGAAAGCTGATCGATGGTGATGTTTTCTTTAGAAAAATAATCGATGTTGAAGTTTTCTACAGAAAAGTGATCGCTGACGAAGTCTTCTATAGAAAGGTGATCGACGATGAAGTTTTCTCTAGAAAAATTATAGACGATAAAGTTTCACTAATTTTTCAATTGGAAGTTTATTTAAGGATCTAAAACTGATTTAATGGGAAATATGAGTGATCACAGATTTTTCAGTATTTTCGGGGCGCTATTTATATTTCGATATTTTCGGGAAATTTTAGTGATCGACTATGAAGTTTTCAATATTTTCTTAATTGAAGCGTTATATAGGGATCTATAGCAGATTTTAAGTTTAAATTTTTCGGGAAATTTTATTGATCACAGATATTCACAATTTTCCAAATTGGAGCATTGTTTAAAGGTCTATAGCCGATTTTAAATTTGTTATATAAAAATTGGCTTTTGGTGGAAAATATGAATTTGTAAGGACTATAGTACCCTGGTTGCTTCGCTACCCTAACGAATTTAATTTTTTATCAAATTTTTTTTACTTTTATAGAAAATTATAATTAAATATTTTTAAAGGTTTCTATTTAGGTTCAATATTATCGAAAATTATCGCATGACTATATTCGCATTCAATAAGGAACGTGTTATTTTTAATTTCATGCCTTTAGCTTCCACATTATACAAAATTTCAAAAAGTACTATTTGAAGGTAGGAACAAGTATCAAAAATACCTCTTATAGATTATAATTCAATTAAAAATGTTTATGTTTCAGTATAATTTGATGAACGAAAAAGTACCAAAACGTTCCTCATTAACTGAGGTCATTCTAACTTCCTTTCAACTCTACCTTTAATCATTTCCCCCACTATATATTGTCTTCAAATATTTTTTTTTATTATTGTAATCTAAAAAAAAAGATACGAATACAAAATGAAACTGAATAAAATTACATATTGCAACAATTATAAAGCAATTAATATTACTTATACGTACCCAACAACCAAACCACTGCCCATTAGAGACAAAACGAAATGAACTGATATCATTTCTTCGCAAAAGGCATGCAAAATTTATGCATGAATGCAAATGCATTTTTTTTTATAAATAATTATGACTTATAAAAAATTATTACAAAATATTTGATAGATAATGATCGCTAAAATGCCATAAGTGATAAACAGCAACAAAACGGCTAATGTTTGTAACACCAAACTGAAAAAAAAAAGACTTTGGCAAACAAAGTGAACAGTAAGGGGAGATTAAGGGAAAAATATGGACAGAAGCGCGAGGTACATAAATAAATCAAATTACAGTGGCATATGCATTAGAGCCTCCTAATAAGGAGAAAGTGTTTGGAAATAGAAGAGCAGCCTGAGCTGCATTTGCTTTTTAAAATTATGACAGGCCTCTTTGTGTTTATGATTATCTATATAAAATCGGTTTAATTTAAAAAGTTGGAAGCAGATTTGTAGAGAATTTCAAACTTAGAGGGTGGTTAGTGAACAAATATAAAAAGTATTTAAAAATGAAATTGGTGAGTTTTCTTTTAATAAAAACTATTTGTTAAAAATATTAATGTTATTATTTTTGTTTAAGCTTTTGGTTATAGTATTGGCTATATTGTCGGCTAATGTTAAGGCCAGCATTATACCAGCAAATCCCATAACTACTACCTATGCTTTGCCTCATACTCCGGTAGCTACTTCCTATCAAGTTGTGGCACGCAATGTTAATCGTGTACTGGTGCCGCATGTACCTTCAGTAGCTTATCCCGGTTATGCCTCCTCGTGGGGCAGTTATCCCTATAACTATCGTTATGGTTTTGGCTATGGTTATCCTTATGGTCATGTTCACAACTATGGCTATGGTATTGGTTATCCTTATGGTTATGGAGCCAGTGTTTGGTAATTCTTTAATTATTTTAATAGATTAACTTTAAGACTGTGTAAAACCAAAAAAAAAAAAAAGAAAGAACAAAATAAAAACACCCACCATCCCTTGTAATCATCATAATATTTAGCACAATATGTTAAATATTCTTTAATAAAAACAAATAAATAAAAAAACAATCTAAAAGGTCACTCAACCTTCTTGGGGTTTTCTTATTATTATTGTATTTTCTTTTTGTTAAAAAGTAAAACACAACCTTGGCATGATTTTTATATTAATTTTTTTTTAGTTTAACAACCTAAAAAAACCAAACAAATACACACATTTAATAAAACCAAAACAAACCATAAATTGTATGTTAAAAAAAAATAAATAAACATTAATAATTACGTGCTCCCACTACTGCATTTAGCAGTTACACAGAAAAAAATAGACAAACTTTTTTTTCAATAAACACATGTTATTAATAAATATTACAAAATTCAATAAAAAAGCTCATTAATTTAATAAATTTTTTATCAATACGGCAAAATTAAAAATATCACTCAATAAAAAGTAGTTGATAAAGAAATTATCGAATTTTCTCATATATTCAATAAACAGTGTTGCAAAATTAAATAATTTGTCTAATTTTTTGAATTTTGACGGTTATTTCACGTTTTTTCATTCATTTTTTTGCCTTTTCAGTAAAAAAAATATTCTTTGGCAACAACAACAACCTAGAAACAAAAAATTCTGCATTTTTTCTCAACAAAGAAGAAAAATAACGGTTATATTTTTTGTTTTGCTTCTGCTTTTTGCAAAAAAAAACCTGTTTCTTAGAGTATTAAGAATCCTGAATAGACAAAACAATGTAGTTTTTGTTTCTTTTTATTTTAGTTTATGATTAGTTGACGTTTGATCTTCTTAAGTGAAAGTGTTTTATATCGTGCGTGTGTAAAAAAGTTAAATAAAATTAAAATATAAATTAAACTAAATAGTAATTAAACTATGTATATAATTACATATAATAGTTATATACATATATAATAGTTATATAATAATTTAATTTGCCAAAATGGTTAGTATCAGTTGTTTTATGTGCAGTGACGTGTTTGATTGCCCAGAGAAGTTTTTAACACATTTAAAATTACACTATACTCCTCCTGGAACAGTGTACATTTGTAATGTTGAAAATTGTTACCAAAGATTTAGTTTAAAATATAATTTTAAAATGCACATTTTAAAACATTTTAAAAAAAGTAAAAGTGAAGAGATTAATGCAAGTTGTGACGATTCAATTATATTAACAGAGAATGTAGAATCAGAAACCCCAAATGTTCCTAAATTTAATTACAATGATTTATTACAAAACGTAAATACCTCCATAAACAAATTTGTAATTCAAATGCATTCTAACAATAATTACACTCGATCTGATATTATAAAATTACAAAAATTAATAGAAAATAATATAGTAACTCCGATTTTAAATTTCATTCAAAATTCAGAAGCAGTAAAATGGGGTTATCTATATGACAATAAATGTTTCATTGGACGATTTTTAAATGATGTAGATATATTTGCGGTTATATGTATTTGTAAAACTAAATCTGATGACATTCTTATATGTGGTCAAAAAGTTACAACTATTTATGACTCTCACTTTGCAGCTTATGAAATAAAAAGTATTTCAAATACTTTCGAAATTATTACACTAAATAATGTTGTAGGACCGCCAGTTGAAAAAGTTGAAACTTCTCTGTTAAATTACATGAATTTTATAAAAGTGTGTACTAATACATGTCTTATATAGGATAATATGAATACAGTTGTTGACAACACTCTACTTGACTTGTTAATCGAATGGGATTTGGAACATCTTCATAATCATTTTACTGGTAAGAATTTTCAACTACATTGCTAATATAAATCGAACTACACAAAATAATGCATACATTTCTTCCAGAACATCGAATAACAACTAAAGTTTTAAAAATTTTAAAACCTGACCACATACGAACACTTTTTCAAGGTCTTGCAGTCGGGGACCAAGCTCTATTTGAATCAAACTTAGAAAGCTGGAGAAAAGATGCCTGTGGTACATTAACAACTTCCCCACAAAACGTAATCGCAAAACAAGCAATTTGTTCTGTATTGACCATGCTTCAAAATACAAAAAATGGAAGATCAATTTTACAGTATTATGAGGAAAACAAAATCCTCCACGAAGAGCAGAGGCAGTTGCTTATTAAAACTATTGCAGCTTATATTGAATCCAAGGATATGACTTACTCGATGACCGATTGTAAGGAAATGGAAAAAGAAATATGCTCCATTTTTCCCACCGAACAATTGGTAAGCTTTATTTCTTTAGAATTTTCACAATTTATTCATGAATTTTTTTTATTTCAGGAATATTACAACAATGGGAAAAGAGGAAAGTTATATTCCAAAATTTATAATTTAAAAAGGCTTTCAAAACAAGTTCTTCAACCTAAAGAGCCTGCTCAGGAGGAATGTCATCAAGAATATGGTATAAATACATATATTGATGTAGAAATACTTATAATAATAATTATTTTTTTTAGTTTCAGAATCAGATGCCAAATATGCTGTTGAAAATCTCCGTAGTAAAGGTATATCAGCTGACGATTTCGATATCTTTTGGAGAAAGTGCTCGCAATATAGATTTAAACAAATGATAGAATCTAAGTCCACTGCAGATATCTTACATGAATGGCCGGAGTACACAAGACCTTCTGGATTCCAGCTGGTAAGAAATCTAAATTTAATAAATATGTAAATGATCAAATTTTAAAATTTTTTTAAATTAATTTAAAAACAATATATATATTAAACTTTGATGAATTTCAAATGTGATTATGTATTATATATAGTATTGATAACTTTCAGATTGATATTGACTTCCATTTAAAATATAAGGATGCTATGGATTTGACATCAAGATGGAATACATACGAGAACAAATTGTTATATTTGCTGACAACAAAAATTACCAGTTCTTTTGTATCACAACAACTAAAAACGTTAACTTCATGCAATCAAGGTATCAAAAAGTTTTTTGTTTGTGCTATTATTTCTATTTAAAGACTTATTATTTTCAGAATCAAAAACGTTTGGAATAATTTGGAATCTTCACTACTTGTTTCCCCCACAACAAAAAGTTATAATGGATGAAAAAGGGGCCAAATTAAGGAAAAAATTTTCAGTGTCCGATTCTCAAGAGGCATTCGCTATAATTGCAAATACACAACAAGAACTTAACGTTAAGCTAAATTTGTTAAAGATTCAAAAATTAAATATACAGCCAAAACTTTTAATTATTGGCAGTGTTTTAGATGTAAAAGAAATTTTTGTGTACTTCGATGACATAAAATATCCTATGTGTAGAGTTTTAACAGCTGTTGACATATTATTCAAAATATTTTTTGTTTTCAATTTGGAATTTCCCAAAGAATCAGAATTATTTTTCAATTTCTTACAAGTATTTTTTTATGAAATAAAAACAGATAAAAAATTTACAAAAATTTTTACTATTAAAAATGAGATTTTAAATCTAAGTGATTTGTAATGTAATTTGGTTATGATAAACTCATAATATCTATAGTACAAAATTCTATTTTATGTTTCGTATACATTTTTGAATTAAAAAATAAAATTGTTTTTTTTTTTTAATTATATAAACTCAATTTTATGTACAAATATCTTAAATTATATATATTTATATTGAATAAACAGCAATATTTTGATTTAATTTAAAATAAAAAACCATACAAATTTAAAAGCATTTCATTTAAAGAAAAAATATTTGAAATTTGGAATAAATTCAACAACATTTTTGTTGAATTTGGGATAAAATTCAATAAAATTTTGATTGCTTTTCTTTTTTAATACAAGCACAACATTTGTTAGTTCAAATATTCTTTTATTGAATTTTTTTTATAATTCTAACAACAAACTTTGTTGATTCAAGTAATATTTTTATTAAAAAATTTTAGATTTGCAACAAAAAAATTTATTGTTTTAAGTAAATTTTTATTAAAAAATATTGTTTTTTTAAAAATCATAATTATTGGTTTAAATACTTTTTTATTAGTTATTGCCTAAAATTTCAATAAAATATTTGTTCAATCTAGAAACATACCTTGGTAAAGATATGATGCATATCAATAAAATGTTTTATTAATTCAATAACTTTTTTTATTAAGTGAAAAAATTACGAATATATTACAATTTAGGTCATTGGTTTGGCGAAAATGTTGATCACAGGAAATTTGAAAAAAAAATTATTGGATACCGGGATTTTTGTTATTGAATGTGAAAATTATTTTTTTCTGTGTAGGCAAATGCATATCTACCTACTACTAGTGGTAGTGGTCAACTCCACACCACCTTAACCACTTATTTGTAAGTGACTGTGTCATTGCAGACAAGTCTTCATTTTGTCGTTTTGGACATTTTAATTTGTCTACGTGCCAAGTTTTAATAAGTTTTTTGTTTAGTATTTTCATTTAATCATTAGTATTTTTTTTTTAATAATTTTCAACCCATTCATTCCATTTTCATAAAATTTTAAATGTGTGAACATTTAACGCTACATTGTCACTTTATTTACTTGTTTTTAGTTTCTACAAGTTTATTTTTTTTGTAATATAAAATCATGCCAAAAATGATTAGATAAGTATGGTGTGAATGACAGGAAATTAGATGCAAATGTTAAAAGAAAACAACTAGGAAGATAGTAGTGATAGTCGCAATATGATATTAAATACCTATTTGACACTAAATTTGGTAAAATAATAATAAAAGGTTCCCATCTCTTCCTACTGCAGGGCAGAGTTACGGGCTTTATCTTGTCCCTGTTATTGGAGTGGTCCCTTCCTTGTGAACATGGTGGCTGTGGTATAAATCCAATTTCGCTGGAAGAGAATGTGAATAAAGTCTATAATTCGGGATAAGTTCGGTGCGGATAGCCCACAGAGGAGTGACTGTGGAATTAAGCGTTAATTGTATATGATAAAAGATGAATGTAGAGGTATACGGATCTTGCCCACCCTTATACCTATAGTAAGTGTGTTCGATGTTGTTCTCTATGGGTGTGTCGAACACCCATAGAGAACAATGGGTTGAATGGTGATGAATGAAAGATATCTTATACAAGAGATATCATTAAATTTTCCTTCCTTTTCCAGGTATATTCTGGGAAAACTCTGTTTATACCAGATTTTCCACAGTGTATTCTCTGTGAGTAAGCACAAAGTTCTCGGCTTATTTGATAAATTCCCGTCTCTTTATTCAGTATACCCAATACGTCTCTAGGTGCTGTTGCCGACTCAATAGAGGTCGTCCCATCTGCGTGGTTGTAAACGGAAGTGATGTTTTTTGCATCTCGGAAGTTAAGCAACTGGGCAGCAATGGTCAGAGATTAGATAGCTCGAGTACTTGAGCAAAGTGGTTGTACATGGGCCGACATGGACAAAAAATGCCATCTGCGTGTAAGATACACAAAAGGGCGGTGGAAAGTCGTCAAAAAAACTCAAAATGTGGATGGAAAAGACCACAGTGAAAGCACTTCGACATATTGTACCAATTTAAACATCTCCTTTATACCCACTATCAAAAGGGAACTTTTAAGATTCTAAGACGAACTAGCAATGTCAATCCGTTAAAATTGCGATAGGACCTAAACGGGAGAAGCTAAAGGGTTCAAATATTCTCTGCAGTTTGCTTGGAACTGTGCAAAAAGGATCCTCATTTTATCGTCGTCTCCATGTAATGTTCACAGTTTCAAATATACAAGTAAAGTGATGAAGTTTGACATAAATAAGTTCTTTATAACCTAAAACCACTTTCCCCAATTTCAAAAGTATCGGTCCATAATTGAGCTTCCTTCGTATATACCCATCTTACAGAAAATCACTTTATTCTTAATAAATCGTCTTAACAACAAGCTATTAAGAGAAATTTAACAAAAAATGTTTTGATATTAGAAACTAAATCTCTAATTCTGAGGAGTTTGGCTCGTAATTGACAAGTTCCTATAAAAGCTTCTCTTATGAAAATCACCCTATTAGAAACTAATTACTCTCGATTTCTGGGGAGTTTAATATTAAGAGAAATTTAACAAAAATTATTTTATTGCTCTCTTGAATTCCCTATGTTGGCTCTTCCGAAAAGCACTCTATTCTTTTAGGATCAGACCTAGACCAATAAGGTCTAAAATTTAGGAGCTATAGGGATGAGATATTCTCTGTAGTTTGCTTAGAAGCTGGAAAATGAGTTTATCGTTCATAACAGACTTAAAAATACAAGTAGAGTGAGAACATTTTACATCATATATAACCCCTCTTAAAGGAAAACATATTATTGTCAATAAATCTTCTAAAAATCAAGATATTACAAGGAATTTAACAAAATTGTCCCGTTATTAGAAACTAATTACTTTCTCAATTTCTGAAGAGTTCTGCCAAGAGTTGATTCAAGTCCCCATAAAAGGCTCTCTTTCAAAAACACCTTATTCTTTTAACATCAGACCTAACCTAAGATCAGATTGGTTCTTTATTAGAAAGCACGACAGGACCAGGATTGCCAGAAAACAAGAAAATTGTAATCGCTTAAAGCTACAACTAGTGTGCTGAAATTTGACATAAATAAGATTTTTTTTAACCGAAATCACTCTACTCAATATGTCGATAAAACCCTTCTTAAAGGAAAATCACTTTATTGTCAATTAATCATCTAAAAATCATGATATTAAGAGAAATTTAAAAAAATGACCGGTAATTAGCAACTTATTACTCTCTCGAATTCTGGAGTGTTTAATCTATAATTGACCCAAGTCTCCATATATGACTCTTTTCTGAAAATCACCCTATTCTTTTAAGATTACACTAAAACTAAACTAAAAAAAGTTTTGTCACCGTCTGCTCCCTCTAAAGAAGTAGAATGGAAAACTTTTACACCTGATTTGTGACCCCCGTAAAGGATTATCCTTTATCTGAAAATACGTAACGTTTTATCTGAAAATACGTTACGCTTTTCACAAATCTATTATTATAAATCGATCGTTACCAACATCCTTTTTAAAGTCTTTGTAAGAAAGTGAAATCAAAATATGATTACTTCGCGATGCGATCAATTGTTCACTAGTGAGTAAATCTTTCATTCAAATATCGAATTATATAGATTCGTTAAATCATTCAGAAATGATATAACAATCACAAACCGTACTCTTTAGAGATCAAACTAACAGCAAATGACGGTTCCGATCGTATTACGTCGTACTGATTATCGCAACTTCTAAAAGAATTATTGAAATATTTGAAAAATACTTCAACTACTAATACTTTCTTCTTTGTAGTTCAGAACAAATCCAGTTTTAGTTTTCAATCGTTTAACCTCGACCTCAGTTCCTAAAGCCACAGTTCTAATTCATTAGAAAGTGTTCGAAGATTTTTTTCTTTATCCTAAGCATCAGAACTTCTTAAGAAGTGATTGATAGACCTGAAAATATAACTATTAAAATACGTAGTCAATCCTCTGAGAATTCTAACAGAGACTTGGAATTTTGGAACAAAAAGCTTCCAAAAACATTGCACTACTGAAAAGGTTAAGTTCTATGCGCTTTAGAAGTCACAAAAGAAAAGTTGTCTGTTGAGCTCAAGAAATCTTATATGGAGAACATTTTGGATTTGAAAGTGGCTGATGGAGCTTTGAAATCAAAGATATCTTGGCGATTGGTCAATTCTAACAACTTACGACACAAAAAACACTACATGAGATTTTTTTTAATAAATAATCATTTTTTCATTCTTTATTCCACTCACTTTAAATTATCCATAATAAGCCGTAGTTAAATGCTTAAAACACAACTGGAGCTGGGGCAGCAGCATAAGTCAAAGGTGCAGAGTAAGCAAAAGGAGCAGCAGCATAGGCAGCAGGAGCAACAACGGGGGCGGCAAAAGTCTTAGCAACAACGGGAGCGGCAAAAGTCTTAGCAACAACTGGAGCAGCTACTGGAGCAACAACGGGAGCCGAAGCAATGCCATTATGGTTGCGGGCAACGAATTGGCTGCTGGTGGCAGTAACAACACCAGCGGGTGCAGCTACTACGGCAGCGGGAGCAGTGTAAGCCAAAGGAGCTACAAGACCAGGTTTGGCAGCAGCGCAGGCAATCAAAGCGAAGATAACAACGGCCTAATGGTACAGAAATTTGAATAAGTTAATCCAAAGTCCTTTAAGTTTATTGTTGATCTTTTTAATACTTACAAATTTGAACATTTTGAAATTGTTTGTTTAAGGAACTGTTTAGTAAAACTACTAGAATGAGATTGATAACAATCTCGAAATAAACAGCTTAATTTATAGGAATTTAGTTTCCACTTTAATTTAATATGCAAATAGTGTTTTCAATTTATAGCATTAAAGGTTGGAAATAAATATTTACTTAGCTGAGCTTGCAAGCAATGAAAGGGAACTAAACACAACTGAATAGTAGCTGAACAACAACTTCATTATTTATGCGGGTGATAAACTGTCTTTTAGTATTTTGGGTAATTTTTAGTCATATTTAGAGGACTTTTAAATTGTGTTTGCTTCTTTTTTTAAACACTCAACCATTTCAAGAACATTTATTACCAAAATGGAATGAAGGACTTAGTTATAGGAAAACCCCTTACTGGTTTTTTTAAAAAATAAACATTTCTAACGGTTTTCTGTATATACCGCTTCAAGTATAAATATCGTGTAATTTCAAAAATTTGTCATCAGTTATATCTGTATCTAATAACTAAACAAACATTAAATCTTCGCCTTCAACAAAATGTTCAAATTCATCGCTGTTATCTTCGCTTTGATTGCTTGCGCTGCTGCCAAACCTGGTTTGATTGGTGCTCCTTTGGCTTACACTGCTCCTGCCGCCGTTGTTGCTGCTCCCGCTGGTGTTGTTACTGCCACTAGCAGCCAATTTGTTGCTCGCAATCACAATGGTATTGTCTCAACTCCCGTTGTTGCTCCCGTAGCCGCTCCTGTTGTTGCCAAGACTTTCGCTGCTCCCGTTGTTGCTAAGACTTTCGCTGCTCCTGTTGTAGCTCCTGCTGCCTATGCTGCCGCTCCTTTGGCTTACTCAGCTCCTTTGCACTATGCCGCTGCTGCTCCAGTTTTGTTCTAAGATGCTTTAACTGTTGACGACTTTGTATAGGATTTTTAGTTAAATAAAATAGATAATTTATTAAAGAAAATTAAGAGTTTTACTTGCTATTGCTACTTCGTTATAGTGGTCTTCAGAATTTGCCTTTCCGAAGTGTTTTAAGCACTCTAAAGATATCTGGAAACCAAAATCAGGTCTTTGACAAGAATACAAATTAATTCTTAGTTTAATTAAATATGTTGAAGATTAAGAGTAGGGTTCTATAGTTGAAACGAAAAGTCGACTTTTCGACTTTTTTCATTTAGTTAAAAGTCGACTTTTCGACTCTTTGCATTATATGAAAAGTCGATTTATCGACTTTTTTCATTTAACTAAAAGTCGACTTTTAGACTTTTCGACTATAAGCGTTTTATAAATAGTCGACTTTTCGACTTTTTCTGACTTTTCGACTTCTTTCGACTTTTTCCGACTTTTTTCGTCTTTTCGACTTTTTCCGACTTTTCGATTTTTTCGACTTTTTGACTATTTTCGACTTTTTTTTACTATTTTTTTTACTTTTTTTGAGTTTTTCCGACTATTTTAGAGTTTTTGACTTTTTTTCCACTTTTTTTAAATTTATGACTATTTTTGACTTTTTTCTACAATTTTCGAGTTTTCGACTTTTTCCTACTTTTCGACTTTTCGACTTTTTTCACAGACGATAGTCGAGTTATCGACTTTTTTGGAACAAAATAGTCGACTTCGACTTTTTTCGACAAAAAGTCGATTGTTCGAAAGTCGATTTATAGAACCCTAATTCAAACCAAGTCCAACATTAATAATTTGCTTTGAAGTTCACAGTTAGTGAAACTTGTTCGATCAAATCTCAAGTGACTCAAACATAAAATGACTGAATCTGAGAAATAATTTTCTGACATTTTAATGTTCGAAAATGATTGTCCGGGGTATGTTACCTTGAAGAACTTCCCCATCTTGGTGTTATTGCAAAGTAGTTAAACCAGTACCTCTATTCTCCCGGGACTATAAACTGCACCACCATGATAGTTTCTAATGCATCCTCGACCCTGGAATAATTTGACCTAAAGACGAACCAGAGACTTAAGCACGTGGTGGCTGTGATTTAAACCCAAAATCTCGAGATGAAATCTATATGTCGGCATAAGTTCGGATCGGTTGCGGAGCTAAGCATTGGAAATGGTTTGGTGTCAAAAGAATAAGATGCGGAATGGATGTAGGGTAGACAATCCTCACCCCATGTTTTTCTCAATGAATGTGTCGGATAAATGAGAAGAGTGTTGGGTTTAATGGTGTTGGTTGTACGGAATCTTATTCATCATTGAGTTTGTATGTTCAGAATTTGCTCCGATCTTACCAGACTTATTTGTAGTATGTTGTCTTTGAGTAAGAGCTTATCTTTGGCTACTTCGGTGTACCCATTACTCTCTGTTGCCGAATCAACAGAGGCTATTGATTGCAAACGAAAATGAAGCATTTGCATCTCGGAAGTTACGCAATAGAACAGCGATGGTCAGAGATTAGATAGCTTAAGTATAGGAAAATGTATAGTATAAGAAAATGTATAGTCTCTCGCAACTAGAAAAGAAACCTCGTGGTTGGGTTGGTTTTAAATATGTTGGATGTGCGAAATCTTGTCTTTGAGTGAGAGCTTGTCTTTGGCTTATTTAATGGGTTCGTACTTCGATCTACCCATTACTCTCTGTTGGCGAATCAACAGAGGACATTGATTGTAAACGGAAGTGATGCATTTGCATCTCGGAAGTTACGCAATAGGACAGCGATGGTCAGAGGTTAGATAACTCAAGTATTTAAGCAGATTGTTTGTGTTCCTTAGGGTTTACAAGGGAACGTAGGTAGTCCCGTTTCTAGCTCATTATTTGGTTGCAAAATACCGTGAAATAATGCCGCAAGAAAGGTGTTCACGTAAGGCACTTCAAGATCTTGTGTGATAATGTATAGTGTTCCGGAACTAGATACTGGAGGAGCTAAATGATCCCTCATGGTTATTTGAATAGTGGTTTGACCACAACACCTATCACATCTGGTACTGTGATAATATGTTGCCCGCAGGATTCGTTCCATACTGGGTATTGACGAATACCTTTGGCTACAAGTATATGTTGTGAATTAAACTCAAATCACGGGAAAAGAATGTTAGTTCCAAGACAGATGAACGGTAGAATTAAAATAAGTTTCCGATGCTGTTTCCAACCCATAGAAGTACAACAGGGAATGAATTGATATCACAAGAACTGAATGTAGAGTGCGCGGGACATTTCACAAAAGAGCTTATTTTGCGATCAACCATATTTTCAAACAAACAAAGATTTTTTCAAAAAATGTCTGACCAGGCACTGATATCCACTTAAGGATTAGGATATATTAATGAACTTTTTCTTAAAACTTCTAACATAACAGCCTAGAGACATGAAACCTTAAAATTTCATTCGTTATATGCTTGTTAGAGTGATTATGAATCAATTTTAAACTATGGACGCATTAAAAAATTAACAACAAATGATTTTAATAATAATTTTGTTTATAAATAAATTATATTTATTATTTCGTTAAAAGTTTCTTATCACAGTTCATTAAGTTTTTTATTACCACAAAGCAGGGGCAGCGGCATAAGACAAAGGAGCTGAGTAGGCCAAAGGATGAGAGTAAGCGGCAGCGTATTTAGCAACAACTGGAGCAGAGTAAGCTAAAGGAGCAGCAGCGGCGTATTTGGTTACAACAGGAGCGGAGTAAGCTAAAGGAGCAGCAGCGGCGTATTTGGCTACAACTGGTGCAGAGTAAGCGAAAGGATGAGTGTAGGCAGCAGCATATTTGGCAACAACGGGAGCAGCTACAGGAGCTACAATGGGAGCGGTAGCAATACCATTATAGTTGCGGGCAATAACTTGGCTACTGGTGGCAGTGACTACGGGAGCTGGGGCAGCAACAACGGCAGCGGGAGCAGTGTAAGCCAAAGGAGCACCAATAAAACCGGGCTTGGCGGCAGCACAGGCAATAACAGCGAAGATAACAACGGCCTAATTAAGTTTTATTTAAAATTAATACAAATACTTTAATTAAAGTGAAATTACTGTTAATACTTACAAATTTGAACATTTTGTTTAAGTTAATTTAAAATATAGTTTGCTTAATGAAACTGTTTAAATGAGTTTGATGTAAAATCCCAATAAACTAAAACTATTTATAAGAAAATTTATTTCAAAAATGTCACAAGCACAAATAAATAAACTCCAGTTTTTAAATTGAGCTAATTAATTATGCGCGGGAGCATAAAGACTACACTATATGATAACGTGTGCTATGAGCTGATTTCAGCAGAAGTTAAAAAACCAAAAAAATAATTATTGTCTATAAATTTAAACATGTAGACAATGAAGTATGTATTGTTGATACCAAATATTATTTCTTTCACAAAAATTTTCAAGAACATGGACATTGAACATGAAGGACAGTAAGATATTGTAAATAACTGTAAAGTTTTTTAGTAAAGAATAGTTTTTTTTATATAAATACTAATAATTTGGAAGTAACAGTATTATTAACAATTCTTTACTTGTTAAGAAAACATCAAAACAAATTTTAACAAAATGTTCAAATTCGTAAGTATTTCTTATTTGAAAGTGTTAACTATTCCTATAAATAACTATCATTTCAACATTTTAGGCTGTTGTCATCTTTGCTGTCATTGCCTGTGCTGCTGCCAAACCCGGTTTCATTGGTGCTCCTTTGGCCTACACTGCTCCCGCCGCTGTTGTTGCTGCTCCAGCTCCTGTAGTCACTGCCACCAGTAGCCAGGTTATTGCTCGTAATTACAATGGTATTGCCACTGCTCCAATTGTAGCTCCCGTAGCTACTCCCGTTGTAGCCAAAACTGTTGCCCCTGCTGCTTTCGCTGCTCCTGTTGTTGCTAAATATGCTGCCGCTTACTCTCATCCTTTGGCCTACTCCGCACCTGTTGTAGCTAAATATGCTGCCGCTTACTCTCATCCTTTTGCTTACTCCGCTCCTGTTGTAGCTAAATATGCTGCTGCCTATACTCATCCTTTGGCCTACTCAGCACCTTTGACTTATGCCGCTGCTCCAGCTTTGTGGTAAAAAGTGGTTTTAAAACGTTTAAGACGATGTGATTTAAATAGTAATAAAAAAACTATTAATTTATTTAAAAAAAACAATACTCTTTTATAATTTGAACATTAGCATAATCTGCTCTTTAGGCCATATAGTTTCCGAGATATGATTTGCTTTTATGCTTTTAATAGAAATTTTATCACAGATCTTCTCTTAGATTCCGAAACCTAATCTTTAGTTTTACACTAGAAAAATCTAAAAAAAAGACTTTTTTATGGTGAATGTGTTCTAAAAATGCTTTTCATAAGTTGGACATTAGCATTCTGAGATATGGTTTACTATTATGTTTTTACTAGAAATTTTATCACAGATCACAGATTTTCTACTAGATTCCGAAGCCTAATCTTTAATTTTACACTATAAAAATCTACAAAAAAATAATGTGTTCTAACAAGCGAGAGAGAGAGAGAGGAGTTGTACGTTTCACAATTTAAATTCGAAGCAATTTCAAAACGTTTTACGAGTAGAGATCATATTTAATAGCCACCCAACTAAAATCATTACTAAACCGAAATATCCATGGTGATAAAGTGGGATCAAACGGTGATTTCAGCAGCTTATAATACTGAAAAGAACAGATTCTCTTGAAGATGGTATTGGCCGAAAAATGCCAAGAATATCCTGGCCGACATGAAAGAGTTATATTTCATTACAGCATCTTTCTGTCAAGTGTTTAAAACTATTTCGAAAAATTAAGAAATTTCATGTTTCTATGTTCAATATTATAAAAAATTCAAAAAGTACCTTTTGTACTTCAAAAAGTACCTTTTGTAGAACGAAAAAGTACCAAAAAGGCCACTTTTATGTGTTTTTGCCTAATCCGGGCTCTACATACTTAATTTTATGTTTCTGGGTTCAATATTATAGAAAATTCAATAAGTACCTTTTGAAGAACGCAAAAGTACCAAAAAGTCCCCTGTTATAGGTTCTCACCTAATCCGGGCCTTACATGTTAAACTTTATGTTTCAGAGTTCAATATTATAAAAAATTCAAAAAGTACCTTTTGTAAAACGAAAAAGTACCAAAAAGTCCCCTTTTATAGGTTCCCACCTAATCCGGGCCTTACATGCTAAATTTCATGTTTCTATGTTCAATATTATAAAAAATTCAAAAAGTACCTTTTGTAAAACGAAAAAGTACCAAAAAGTCCCCAGTTATAGGTTCTCACCTAATCCGGGCCTTACATGCTAAATTTCATGTTTCTAGGTTCAAAATTATAGAAAATTCAAAAAGTACCTATTGTAGAACGAAAAAGTTCCAAAAAGGCCCTTTTTATGTGTTCTCGCCTAATCCGGGCTCTACATACATAATTTTATGTTTCTGCGTACAATATTTTAGAAAATTCAAAAAGTACCTTTTGCAAAACGAAAAAGTACCAAAAAGTCCTCTTTTATAGGTTGTCACTAACTCCGGGCCCTACATGCTTAATTTCAGGTTTTTAGGTTCAATATTTCAGAAAATTCAAAAAGTATCTTTTGAAGAACGAAAAAGTACCAAAATATCCCCTTTTATAGGTTCTCACCTAATCCAGGCCCTACATAATTAATACCACGTTTCTATAGTCAATGTTATAGAAAATTCAAAAAGTACCTTTTGAAGAACAAAAAGATACCAAATAGTCCCCTTTTATAGGTTCTCACTTAATCTGAGCTCTAAATGCGTAATATCATATTTCTAGGTTCTATATTATAGAAATTTCAAAAAGTACCTTTCAAAGAACGAAAAAGTACCAAAAAGTCCCCTGTACTTCCTAGCCAAATACGATTTTGCTCATATCCCCGTTATTTATGAACCAATTTTATATAGGAAACTTCTCGAAAGCTTGTCTGACAGAATTGTTGTAGATTTGCATCCCAAAGATATCTGGGTGTTCAAAAACTTGATTTTAACAAACAGACGGACGGACATAGCTTCGACTCGACTCCCCTATCTATAAGGACTCGGAATATATAATTATATGAACTCTATAGGGTCGGAAAATTATATTATAGAAATTACTAACGGAATGGTAAACTTATTTATCCCCCATTCACGAAGGTAAATGGTGTAATTATAATGAACCTGGAAACATGGAATTAATTAAAAATCTATTAAGGACAATTATTTTAGTACCTTTTCGTTCTTCAACTGAATACTCAAAATTTCAATTGATATCGAACTAAGAAAATTAAAAATGCAGAGTCCTGAGTAATTTAAAATCTATATAAAGGTACCCGGGTAAAGCTAATATGCATACATATAAGAAAAGAAGATATGTAAGTGTCTTACCTTTTGAATTCCGAAAATGATAACTTCTTAATTTCAATTCATTAAATTTTAAATGCAATTTAATTTCACTCTCTTTTTAGAAAATTTTTATTATTTATGGCCGATTTTTACAATTCCCCATAAAGGAAGAAATTATACTTATGTAAGTTTTGAAAATAATGGCTGGATTTTAAAGTTCTTACTAAAAGGCTCAGTTCCGCATACACCGTAATAGGTGCCGAAAACAAAATTGTATATACATACATACATATGTATGTACATATTTGTACCGAAAAAAGTAAGTTTTTTTCGTGGCAAATGTATAAAATTTATTTTTCGGTGCCGATTACGGTGTTTGCGAAAACCTGCCTTAAGGGAAGAATTATGCTTAAGTTTTGAAATTTTTAAACTTAAGTTAACTATAAAAACAGCCCTATATCAATTATACAAAACTTAAGTACAGTGTCTCTCATAAGTATTCGAATTTAGGTAAACTATGAAAAGAAACCAAATTTAATAATATATTTTGTGTGGAAAATAAATAAATTAATTTGTTATATTGTCTAGATAGTCCTTAGTTTTGATATCACGGCTTAAAATTTGAAAACTTTACATTTACTTAAATTATTTGTGCTTTTTTTAAAAAAAAGTCCATGAAACTACTTCACAAAAGTATGCGAATTTTTCCCGTATTTCATATTTGATCATATTATACGATATACAAATTTTAGAATCGCATGGTTTTATGCTTAATATTGTTTTAAGGGGTTACTATCAACCGCATGGATATATTTTTGACCCATTTGGTCCACAATTTTGGGGGATTTGTACCCCCTTTTCATGTAATATCATTAAAATGGCGATTTTTGGCTATATTTGTATGTTTTCACCCTTTTTCCAGAGATAAAACCAAAATTTAATATTGGAATTTAATAGAACCCATAGGGTACCTAAAAATAATATTTTTTGTTATAAGGATCTGTACTTAAACGTTCCAAGATGTATTTTTTGGTATCGGTTTTCAGTTTCTAATTGAATTATCTGGATCATAAGTCCCTTTTCGTACCTCTAGGGACGATATTTTCCGACAAAGTTGTCTAGTGTATATTCATGTACATATTGGCACTAATGTATTTTAAATTTTCAATATATTATAGCGGTATACAACCCCAAAATATGCCTTAACAAAACGTCATCCTATATAGTAGATTTCAGTTTTTACTACTCGTAACTTTCACGCTTATGTAGCCCGTTACAATAACACTGTAAGTCCTAAATTTTGGTTTTAATTTGATCATAGTAAATAATATTTAAACACATATCAACATTTTTGATGTGATCATAATGATATCGTGCCATGCAGCATGGAGGCCATTGGTATATAAAAATAATGATTTTACTATTTTGAATGGTGCTTCTTCGAGGCATGTTTTGGAGTTTTACACTTCCACAACACATTGAAAACTTAAAATGTATAAAAGCTGATATCTAAAAGAATATATACCAGAAAACTTTCCCCGAAAATAGTTGATCGTAGTATTATAAAAATGGACTTAAGTTCCAATATATTGAATTAGCGACAGAAAAATGATCCGAATAATTTATCTTGGAACGTTTAAATACAGATTCTTGTAACAAAAAATATTATTTTTAGATACCCCAAGGGGTCTTTTAAGTCCCAATATCAAATTTTTGTTTTATATCTAGAAAAAAGGAGAAAATTTTGCAATTATGGCCAAAAATCGCCATTTTAATGATATTACATGAAAAGAGGGTACAAATTCCCCAAAATTGTGGACCAAATGGGCCAAAAATATATCCTTTCCGTGGATAGTAACCCCTTAAAACAATATTACGCATAAAAACCATTCGATTCTAAAATTTGTGTTGCGTATAATATGATCAAATATGAAATACAGGAAAAATTCGTATACTTTTGTGAGGCAATTTCATGGACTTTTTTTAAAAAAGCACAATTAATTTAAGTCAATGCAAAATTTTCAAGTTTTAAAAAGCGTGATATCAAACATAAGGACTATCTAGACAATATAACAAATTAATTTATTTATTTTGCACACAAAATATATTATTAAATTTGGTTTCTTTTTATAGTTTACCCAAATTCGAATAATTATGAGAGACACTGTATATTCAATTCCCTTAAAGTAAACTATAAAACCAGCCCTGACACTTTTTTTAAATTATTTTATTATTATTTAATTACTTTATTATTATTTTCTATTTTAAATTATTACATATTTTCTACCTATTTAACACTTATGTTTTATTATTTTATATAATTTTGCAAATTTATTTTATTTACATTTTAATGATATTTATAACACTTTAATTGACACATTATTTAGCGTGGGCACAAGAACAACAATTACTCTTGCACAGTTTTGTCTTAAATATTGTTATTGCTTTTTGTTTTATGTTTGAATGTCATACAAAAGTGACGCGACATTTACTACGGTTCTTTACTTATGCATTTGTTGTTGTTTTTCATGCCCTTTTTGCTTTTCACCACTTGTACTTAATCACATTTTTTGGTAATTCTTATAGTTACCAACTTTATTCACAGATAAAACTTTTTTTGCAACAATTTGTATTATAATTTTTATATCATCTTAAAGTTTACAATTTTCTCTTTAATTTGTTACTAATTTTATTAAATTTGATGCACTTTTACTAATTTAATTATTTAAATAACAATTGCAATTTGCATTTTACTTGTTGACCATTCACAAAAAAGAAAGAAACTGAAAAAGAAGATGAATGAAATAATTGATTGATGTTTGTGCTCTGTGATTGAAGTTAATGTTGTTGTTGTTTTTTTGAGTTATTTGCATTCTCACTAGTGACGTCAGATTTATTTTGCTCTTGCAGGAATTAATGCATGTTTTGTTTTTGGTGTGTTTGTTATTGTATTGCTAGTATGAATGAGGAGGTGTGTTTGTTTTTGTTTTTCTGTTTATTTACATTTTTTGTTTGTGTTTTTAGTAATTATGATGTCACAACTGTTTTGATGCTTTGTTTACAATAGAGCTTCCAAACTGATTTATTATCGCACAGCCTAAACGTTTGAAGCTAATTAAGATGGAAGTACACAACATGCGTTGAGGCGTCAACGCGTTTTAACGCTTTATAATCTTGTATGTTACACACCACGCGTAATTTCTATCTTTCTTTTAATGTTTTCTAAGACTATTACTGTTTTAAAAATCATATTCTTCTTCTTTTTATTTCATCGATGGTGAGAAAAAGGTATCAGAAGGTGGTAAAAACGGTACATTTTATTTTATTCAAACTCATTAAGCAAATATTGTTAAAAATTAAAAAAAAAAATTTTAATTTACTTGGAACTCCTCTACCAAGGACTATTTTTTGTTACTTTTTAGTTTTTGGCGGAAGCCTTTTGAGTTTTTTTATAATATTGAAAGTAGACCCATGAAATTAAGTTTGTGGAACCCGAAGTAAATGAGAATCTATTAAAGGGGACTTTTTAGTAATTTTTCGTTCTTTAAAGGGTACTTTGTGAGTTTTCTATAATATTAAACCTAGTAACAAAAAACTGGAAAAGTATCAAATACTATTGAAGGCAAAAGTTTTTGGTGCTTTTAGAGTTTTTTGTAATATTGAACCTTGAACCATGAAATTAATTATGCAGAGTCCTGTGTAAACTGTAATCACTAGAAAGAGAATTTTTGGTACTTTTTAGTTCTTCGACTGGTACTTTATGAGTTTTCTTTAACATTGACCTTAGAAACATGAAATTAAACAGAATAAAACCCGAAGTAAATGAAAATCTATAAATTCAGACTTCTTGGTACTTTTTCGTTCTTCAAAAGCAATTTTCTGAGTTTTCTATAATTTTGAACCTAGAAACATGAAATTAAACATTCAACGTCCTAAGTTAATGGAAATCTGAAGGCAAGAGTTTTTGGTACTTTTTTTGTAATATTGAACCTTGAACCATGAGAGTTCTGAATCAACTGTAATCAATAAAAGGGTACTTATTGGTACTTTTCCGTTCTTCGACTAGTACTTTTTGAGTTTTCCATAATATTAAACATAAACAGATGAAATTAAACACTCTGGGGCTTGAGTAAATGGAAATCTGGAAAAAAGTGATCTCTTGTACCTTTACGTTCTTTAAATGGTACTTTTTCAGTTTTCAATTATAATTAACCTAGAAACATAAAATTAAGCATTCAGGGTCTTGATTGAATGAAAATCTATTAAGTGGTATTTTATTATATTTTTTTGTTCTTCAACGGGTATCTTTAAAAAATTTCTTTTATATTGAACTTAGAAATATAAAATTAAACATGCAGGTTCCTTATTGAATAAAAATCTATAAAGGGTAGGGCATTCAAGAATTCGGTTTATTCGAAAAATAATTATTTGAGGTTTCATTTAATCGGATAATTCAAAATTATTCGTTTAATCAAATAAAAGGAAACTGGATGTTTTTTTGTAATATTTTATAAATTTTTTATAGAAGTAAATGCGATATCTTTTTTCAAGATTGCTGTTTGATCTTCGGTGTTTCTGTATGAACCCAGAAAATCAGAATATATTCTTAAAATGTTTCTGAAGTAGTGTTAAAGGAATCATCAAATCAATTTTCTTAATTATTGGAAAATCATTAAAGAATACATAAAAATAAAAAATATTATAAATATATTAATCGGTAAATTGATAAAAATTATTCGGTTTACTCGTTATTGGAAATTTCGCAATTTTCGTTTATTCTAGCGATTAAGTGAAAAAAATCGATTAACTAACCACGGTTATTCGTCTGAATAATCTAATAAAGGGTAATAAGTGTTATGATTTTGTACTTTTTCGTTCCTCACTGGTGTGCTTTGCTAACCTAAAGTCCAAAAAAACAATTTACGAATTTTGAAGATTTTAGCTCCAACAGTTTCACAGATACACTTTAAATATGGGAGGTACCAAACCTCTATTTAAAGTCCGCCAAATTATTACATAATGTTCATATGATTCTAGCTTTAATAGTTTCCCAGATATAGGAATTTTTGTACTTAATCCATAGGGGTGGTGAAAGGCCCCCTAATAAAAGTCCGCACATTTTTCTAAAATTCTTGGTACAAAATTTGAAGTTTCTAGCTCCAATAGTTTTCTAGATAAACGAATTTTATGAATTTAATTTATATAGGAGGTACGCCCCTAAAAACTAACCAATTTATTACCCAAATGTCACAATAGTTCGTACAAAATTTTTTAATTGTAGCTCTAATAGCTAATCAGATTTACGAATTCTTCTATTCAATCCGTAAGGGAGGTGTCAAGACCCCCTTATGAAATTCTGCCCATTTTTCTCCAAAATATTCTCATGAATGCTAAAGGTCTTTGTACAAAATAGAAGATAGTTGACTTACCTTTTGAATTCAGGAAATGATAAATTCTTAATTTCAAATCATTAAATTTTAAACACAAAAAAAAAATTTTAATGTAATTTAATTTTACTTTTATGTTAAAAAAATTTTAATTATTTATGGCCGATTTTTACAATTCTCCATAAAGGAAGAAAATATACTGATGTACATACATCCATATGTACATTTAGAAAATTATTACAGGCTTTTAAAGTTCTGCCTAGGGAAGAAATTATACTTAAGTTTAGAAATTTCTATGAAATTTTTAAACTTAAGTTAATTTTTTCCCTTAGAGTAAACTATAAAAACAGCCCTATATAAATTATACAAAACTTAAGCATATTCAATTCGCTTAAAGTAAACTATAAAACCAGCCCTGACACTTTTTATAAAATTTTATTATTATTTAATTACTTTATTATTTACTTTATTTTCTATTTTAAATTATTATATTTTTTCTATTAAAAACTTCTTTTAACACTATTTATTAACACTTTAATTGACACATTATTTAGCATGGACACAAGAACAACAATTACTCTTGCACAGTTTTGTCTTAAATATTGTTTTATGTTTGAATGTCATACAAATGTGACGCGACATTTACTACGGTTTTTTACTTATGCACTTGTTGTTGTTTTTCTTGCCCTTTTTGCTTTTCACCACTTGTACTTAATCACATTTTTTGGTAATTCTTATAGTTACCAACTTTATTCACAGATAAAACTTTTTTTGCAACAATTTGTATTCTAGTTTTTATATCATCTTAAAGTTTACAATTTTCTCTTTAATTTGTTACTAATTTTATTAAATTTGATGCACTTTTACTAATTTAATTATTTAAATAACAATTGGAATTTGCATTTTACTTGTTGACCGTTCACAAAAAAGAAAGAAACTGAAAAAGAAGATGAATGAAATAATTGATTGATGCTTGTGCCCTATGAATGAAGTTAATGTTGTTGTTGTTTTTTTGAGTTATTTGCATTCTCACTAGTGACGTCAGATTTGTTTTGCTTTTGCAGGAATTAATGCATGTTTTTTTTGGGTGTTTGTTATTGTATTGCTAGTATGAATGAGGAGGTGTATTTGTTTTTGTTTTTCTGTTTATTTACATTTTTTGTTTATGTTTTTAGTAATTATCACAATTGTTTTGATGCTTTGTTTACAATAGAGTTTCTATATATAATATAATTTTCCGACCCTATAAAGTATATATATTCTGGATCCTTATAGATAGCGGAGTCGATTTAGCCATGTCCGTCTGTCTGTCTGTGGGTATGTTGAAATCAGTTTTCAGAAGACCCCAGATATCTGCGAGATCCGAATTTTCAATAGTTCTATCGGAAATACGATCGAATAGAACGCTATTTAAATCAGCCCAATCGGCCCATAAGTAACGAAGATATGATTAAAAATCCGAGACCACCTCTGAAAATTTCATCAAAAATTATTTTTTTCGTGCATGCTCATACAAAACAATAAACAATCAAAAACAAAACACAGTATCAAACGGTAAATTTTTTTGTTATTGTAATTCTTTTTTATGAACACAAAGCAAATAACGTTGTTATTGGATAGAAACATGAAATTTAGAGTCTGACCGAACTCAAAATTTCGTTCGGTACCGAACACCGAACCCGAACTTTGTTCGGTTTTCAAAGTTCGGTGAACACGCCCTTTTTTTAAATGAAAAATAATGTTTTTTTATTTTTGGTTTTTAAACGATTTATTGACAATGATGAAAAAACATGATTGTGATAACCATGTTCTAAAAGCAACATATTATGATTAAAAATATGATTGTAGTCTAAACATATTATCGTTATTGTAACAATTTTAAAATATCATATGATTAAATACCGTCAAAATATTTCATCATAATATTTTTGTATTTATCATAACATTGTTATACATGATATTATGATCCAATGTGATCAAAATTTCGTTTTAAATATGTATCGAAATCAAAATGAATTTTATCGAATCAGTAAAATTAGTTTTTAAAAAAATAAAAAATATATATACAATACTTAACACAATTCGCAAATTTCAATTTGCCAATTTATATGAAATTTTGGTTCATAAAAAAATTTAAGTATAATTTCATAAAAATACTAGTATTTTTAAGCCTGTTATGAACGTTAGTAATTTTCTAAAGCGAACATTATATGGAGCTCATGTCCAAATGTAGACCGATTTTGTCCATTTTGAATACCAATCAAACTGCAACAATAGTTTAGGTCCTATCGTTCTTTCAAGAGACTGACAGACTGACTGACTGACAGACATGTCTAGATCGTTTGAGAATAATAACCTAGAAAATTTCGATGTTACAAATGAAATCAAAGATTTATAATCGAAAGTAGATAATTCAAATTAAATGTTTCACTTTTCTTAGCTTCTTAATCAGTTTCTGGTTAACAGTTTTTCAAATCAGCCGAAAAAACGAACGGTTAAAAAGGCGTTTTGTACCTATGTATATCCGAAATTTATTGTACAGCCAGGATGTATGATAACTTTTGTAAACAGATTTTCAGCATTTTTAAATCTTTTTGATGATATAAAAATATGATAAAAAAAAAACATTTTATAAAAAGTTCGGCGTTCGGTCAAAATTTCGCAGAACACCGAACATTGACCGAACCTCACTTTTTACCAAACTCCGAACCCATACCCGAACATTCGGTCGGACACTAATGAAATTAAGTAGGTATGTAGAGCCTGGATTAGGCGAAAACACATTAAAGGGCACTTTTTGGTACTTTTTCGTTCTACAAAAGGTACTTTTTGAATTTTCTATAATATTGAACCTAGAAATATGAAATTTAGCATGTAGGACCTTGACTAGGAAAGAACCAATAAAAAGGGACTTTTTGGTACTTTTTCGTTCTACAAAAGGTACTTTTTGAATTTTCTATAATATTGAACCTAGAAACATGAAATTTAGCATGTAGGGTCTTGACTAGGTAAGAACCTATAAAAGGGGACTTTTTGGTACTTTTTCGTTCTACACAAGGTACTTTTTGAATTTTCTATAATATTAAACTTAGAAATATGAAATTTGGCATGTAGGGCCTTGACTAGGTAAGAACCTATAAAAGGGGACTTTTTGGTACTTTTTCGTTCTACAAAAGGTACTTGTTGAATTTTCTATAATATTGAACCTAGAAACAAAAAATTAAGCAAATAGAGTTCTGTATAAATGTTCAACTAGTACTTTTTGATATTTCTATAATATTAAACTCGTAAACATGAAATTAAACCGACATAGTTTGGTGGAAGGGATTTTTGGTACTTTTAAATTCTTCATTGAAGGAAAACAATAAAGGTTATAGGTATTTTTTTTTATAAGGAGGATTTAAAATTCCTTAACTATTTATTCGAAAACATAGGTAAAACCTCTACATATGTATAAGAGAAGAAGATAAGTGACTTACCTTTTGAACTCAGGAAATGATAGTTTCTTAATTTCAAATCATTAAATTTTCAACACAAAAAAATTGTTAATGTAATTTAATTTCACTTTTATGTTAGACAATTTTTTATTATTTATGGCCGATTTTTACAATTCTCCGTAAAGGAAGAAAATATACTGATGTACATCCATATGTACATTTTTAAAATTATTGCATGCTTTTAAAGTTCTGCCTAGGAAAGAAATTATACTTAAGTTTAGAAATTTCTATGAAATTTTAAACTTAAGTTAATTTTTTTCCCTTAGAAGTAACTATAAAACAAGTAAGAAATTATAGTCGGGCGTGGCCGACCATATGATACCCTACACCAGTTATGAATATTAAATGTGATTTATTTTTCATAATAAATCATTTATCTTCAATATTCCCTTGTTCCGATACATTTAAGCAATTTATGGATGAAAAACTAATTTTCCGAAAGAGGCTTTATATGGGGGTTAGGGGCAGATATGGACCAAGCCCGATAAAATTTTGTGAATATATTTATATTGACATAATATTTTATTGTGCTGAATTTCATCGCGATATTTGTGTTTATAAGCTAATTTGGGACATTCAAGTAATTTTCTGAAGGGGACTTTGTATGGGAGCTAGGGTCAAATGTAGCCCGATCTTTATGAAATTTGGCAGGGTCATCAAGACTTCTATAAAACTTAGTTGTGCCGTATTTTATCGATATATCTGTATATTTAACATAATTATGAGCTCAGAAGCCCTTTTCGGGGGGTTCTGTTGTATGGGGGCTAGGTGAAATAATGGACCGATTTTAACCATTTTCAATAGGCTTCGTCCTTAGGTCAAATAAAACGTGCGTGCCAAATTTCATCCAATTATCTTGCGCACAAGGTTTACATGGACAGCCAGCCAGCCAGCCAGACGGACGGACGGACGGACATAGCTTAATCGACTCAGAAAACGATTCTAAGCCGATTGGTATACTTTAAGGTGGGTCTAGGACGAATATTTTTGTATGTTACAAACATCAGCACAAATCCAATATACCCTCCCCACTAAAGTGGTGTAGGGTATAAATAGCCCTATTATCAATTATACAAAACTTAAGTATATTCAATTCCCTTAAAGTAAACTATAAAACCAGCCCTGACACTTTTTATAAAATTTTATTATTATGTATTTAATTATGTACTTTATTTTCTATTTTAAATTATTATATTTTTTCTATTTAACACTTTTGTTTTATTACTTTATATTTTTTTGGCAAATCTATTTTATTTACATTTTAATGATATTTATTAACACTTTAATTGACACATTATTTAGCGTGGACACAAGAACAACAATTACTCTTGCACAGTTTTGTCTTAAATATTGTTATTGCTTTTTGTTTTATGTTTGAATGTCATACAAATGTGACGCGACATTTACTACGGTTCTTTATTTATGCACTTGTTGTTGTTTTTCTTGCCCTTTTTGCTTTTCACCACTTGTACTTAATCACATTTTTTGGTAATTCTTATAGTTACCAACTTTATTCACAGATAAAGCTTTTTTTGCAACAATTTGCATTATAATTTTTATATCATCTTAAAGTTTACAATTTTCTCTTTAATTTGTTACTAATTTTATTAAATTTGATGCACTTTTACTAATTTAATTATTTAAATAACAATTGCAATTTGCATTTTACTTGTTGACCGTTCACAAAAAAGAAAGAAACTGAAAAAGAAAGATGAATGAAATAATTGATTGATGCTTGTTCTCTATGAATGAAGTTAATGTTGTTGTTGTTTTTTTTGAGTTATTTGCATTCTCACTAGTGACGTCAGATTTGTTTTGCTCTTGCAGGAATTAATGTATGTTTTGTTTTTGGTGTGTTTGTTATTGTTTTGCTAGTATGGGGAGGTGTATTTGTTTTTGTTTTTCTGTTTATTTACATTTTTTGTTGGTGTTTTCAGTAATTTTGATGTCACAATTGTTTTGATGCTTTGTTTGCAATAGAGTTTTCAAAGCTAATTTAATAATTCAAGTTTTTTGTACTTTTTGTTAATGAAATTAAAGTATTAGTTGTTGTAATTAAACAGATTTTTTACAATTTATTAATAGGTTTATTATAAATAATAAATTAAAACATTTTTTCTCGTTAAATTAGGAATTGTGTGAAAAGTTTTTAAAAGAAAACTGAAGCTGGAGCAGCAGCATAACTCAAGGGAGCAGAGTAGGCCAAAGGATGAGAATAAGCTAAGGGTGAAGAATAGGCAGCAGCGTATTTGGCAACAACAGGAGCAGTATAAGCAGCAGCTACAGGGGCAGTGTAAGCAATAGTTTTGGCAACAACTGGCGCAGCTACAGGAGCAACAACAGGCGTGGAGACAATACCATTGTGATTGCGGGCAATATATTGACTACTGGTGGCAGTAACAACACCAGCAGGGGCAGCAACTACAGCAGCGGCTGGAGCAGTATAAGCCAAAGGAGCACCAATCAAACCAGGTTTGGCAGCAGCACAGGCAATCAAAGCGAAGATGACAACAGCCTTTTGAAGAATAATCGAAAATAATTATAGATTGGAAATCCAAAAGTTTTTTCCAAATATAAACTTACGAATTTGAACATGTTGATTAAAATTGTTGAAATGTAAAGTTTACCGTTAGAAGATAGAGACGTGTTTGATACAAATTTAAACCTTAAGCCAAACTATTTATAATGTTTAAGTTTAAAACACAAATTGCAACAATTTAGAATGTAGTAAAATCAAAACATAGACTAAAAATTACAATTTAAACTAAAAATTATTTCAAATGTTTAAATATTTTTAAAAAATTTTAATGTAAATCATGATTTTATCATGCACAAAGCATACAACCATCAAAATTATTCAAACTATCTATATACTAAGCATGTTATAAATTTAACGGTAATGTTTATAAATGTAAACAAAAGCTAGGTCAGTTTTAACCTTTAAAATAATGAATTTGTTGTTGTAAATGTGAACAGCTGTTGCTGGTTAAATTGGTTAAAATAAAATTATATTGATTAAAAATACCAGTATAACAGTATTAAACAAAATTCTTACAACAATTTCCATTCAAGAACAGGGTCATTTTTATATGACGACCAATTTAGTGTTAACTAGATATTGTTTAAAGTAATAGTATAAATACTAAAGACTTTCAAGCACTTAACATCAGTTATCATATACGATTTACTAAATCACATTAAAATTTCCACAAAATGTTTAAATTCATCACTGTTATCTTCGCCTTGATTGCCTGTGCTGCTGCCAAACCCGGTTTGATTGGTGCTCCTTTGGCTTATACTGCTCCCGCTGCTGCTGTAGTTGCTGCCCCCGCCGGTGTTGTTACCGCCACCAGTAGCCAATATATTGCTCGTAACCACAATGGTATTGTCTCCACTCCTGTTGTTGCTCCAGTAGCTGCTCCTGTTGTTGCCAAGACTGTTGCCTACACTGCTCCTGTAGCTGCTGCTTACACCGCCCCAGTTGTAGCCAAATACGCTGCTGCCTACACTCATCCTTTGGCCTACTCTGCTCCTGTAGTTGCCAAATATGCCGCCGCTTACTCTCATCCTTTGGCCTATTCAGCTCCTTTGACTTATGCTGCTGCCCCAGCTCCAGTTTTGTTTTAAAAACTGTTTTCCGAAATGGATAATTGATATGATTTTATGAATAAAATAAAAATAATAACTTATTAAGAAAAAAATCTAAATTTTGTGCATAATTGGTTAAGATATAAGTAATATCCCCAGAACCCATTCTTTGACCATATTTTCGCATATACATACATACATATTTTTCACATATGTATAATAATTTCCCAAAACATTCTGCATATTAAATGAAAGGTCTTCAGCTAACTATTCTAATCAAAATTCTGAAAAAATAAACTCTTTCGGAACTTTGTTCATATCTTCGTTATTAATAGAACGATTTTTTCTGTGTATAGAAAGATCCTCGAAAGCAAGTCTGAGAGATATCTGGAGTCCTGAGAAATTGGATTTTAACAAACAAACAAACAGATTGATCATAGCCTAATCGCCACCATTATCTGTTGATGAAAATTTGAAGTAATGTACCAAAATTTTTCTCCATAGTCAGTTCAACAGTGTCTGTATGTATGTCGAAATCGCCAGAAAACGAAGGTTCCGATCTTTATACACACTATGAAGAACATCACTAGTATAGCAAACTATAGTAAATTTTGACAAGTAAGCGTCTTATATTCGGCTATGCCGGATCTTATTTACCACAGCGTATGTTGAAAATCAAAGTTAGTTTTCAACAAATAAGAAATTATAGTCGGGCGAGGCCAACCATATAATGCCCTACACCAGCTATAGTAATAAAATGTTATTTAGTTTTCATAGTAAAGCATTTAAGTTGAATGGTACCTTGTCTCAGATATACTTAAGCCATTCATTGTCGAATAAAATTGTGGATATTTAAGTCATATTTTGAAGGAGGCTTTGTATAGGGACTAGGGTCAAATGAAGCCCTATCATTATTCAAATCATCAGGGTCATCAAGGCTGGTATAGAACTCGGTTTTGCAGCATTTTGTCGAGATACGAGTATATTAAATATAATTATGAGCTTAAGAGCCCTATTCGGGGGGTTCAGTTGTATGGGGGCTAGCTGAAATAATGGACCGTTCTTAACCGATTTGAAAAGGCTTCATCCCTGGGACAATAGAAGATCATGTACCAAATATCATTGAATTATCTTTAAAATTGCGACCTGTAGTATGATTACAAGGTTTACATGGACGGATGGTCAGACGAACGGACAGACGAACGGACATTAAAAAATGATTCTAACCCGATTAGTACACTTTAAGGTGGGTATAGGAACAATATTATTGTGCGTTACAAACATCAGCACAAACCCAATATACCCTCCTCACTAAAGTGATGTAGGTTATAAAAACGGTCCCATTTAAGGGCTTAGATCTGAGTACAATTTGAAATTTTGAGAATTTCAAAAAGTGTATAATATATTCTAAATTTTGATATAGAACTTTTGGTTTCTATATAGCGAATTTCATAGCTATACTTGAATTTTTAAGCCTATTATAAGCATTAAAGTAATTTTCTAAAGGAGATTTGACAAGGTAATCGAGTCGAAGGGTTAATTTTTCCCTACACTTTTATTTTGAAGCCAGTTATGAGCCATAAAGACATTTTCTCAACAAGACTTCTTATGGGGGGTAGGGTCAATTCTAGTCATGTGTTAGAAACACAATGACGAAATCAATTTTTGATGGCAAAAAAATTTAAACAATTTTAAAAATAGTATTTTGTTTTAATAAATTAGTTTTATTTTGTTCATAAAATCAAATCAGTTATCAGTCTTGCGGAACAGTTTTTAAAAGAAAACTGGAGCAGGAGCAGCAGCATAAGTCAAAGGAGCTGAATAGGCCAAAGGATGAGAGTAAGCGGCGGCATATTTGGCAACTACAGGAGCAGAGTAGGCCAAAGGATGAGTGTAGGCAGCAGCGTATTTAGCTACAACTGGGGCGGTGTAAGCAGCAACAGGGGCAGCTACTGGGGCAACAACGGGAGCGGTGGCAATACCATTGTGGTTACGGGCAACAAATTGGCTACTGGTGGCAGTAACAACACCAGCAGGAGCAGCAACAACGGCAGCGGGAGCGGTGTAAGCCAAAGGAGCACCAATCAAACCGGGCTGGGCAGCAGCACAGGCAATCAAGGCGAAGATAACAGTGATGAATTTGAACATTTTGTTGAAATTTTAATGTGATTTAGTAAATCGTAAATGATAACTGATGTTAAGTGCTTGAAAGTCTTTAGTATTTATACTAATTTTTTAAACAATATATAGTTAACACTAAGTTGGCCCTCATATAAAAATGACCATGTTCTTCAATTAAAACAGTTATAAGAATTTTTGTTTAATACAGTTATGTCGCTATTTTTAATCAATATAATTTTATTAAATCATTTAAAACGCAACAGCTGTTCACAGTACAACAAAAAATTTACAGTTAAAAGTTAAAACTGACCTAGCCCACTTAAAAATACTCATGAGTAGTATGTTTTGAATTGATGGTGTTATGCTTAAAGCATAATTAAACCATGATTTACATTGTAAATCATAGTTTAAATATGCGTTAAGCATAACACCATCAATTCAAAACATACTGCTTATGGGTACTTTTTAATGGACTAGGTCAGTTTTAACTTTTAACTGTGAGTTTTATGTTGTAGCTGTGAACAGCTGTTGCTTCGTTAAATTGTTTAAAATAAAATTATATTGATTAAAAATACCAGTATAACTGTATTAAGCAAAATTCTTACAACAATTCGCATTCAAGAACAGGGTCATTTTTATATGACGGCCAACTTAGGGTTAACTATTGTTTAACAATAAGTATAAATTCTAAAGACTTTCAGACACTTCATATCAGTTATCTTTAACGATTCACAAAATCACATTAAAATTTCCACAAAATGTTCAAATTCATCACTGTTATCTTCGCCTTGATTGCCTGCGCTGCTGCCAAACCCGGTTTGATTGGTGCTCCTTTGGCTTATACTGCTCCCGCTGCTGTTGTAGCTGCCCCCGCCGGTGTTGTTACTGCCACCAGTAGCCAATATATTTCCCGTAACCATAATGGTATTGTCTCCACCCCTATTGTTGGTCCAGTAGCTGCTCCTGTTGTTGCCAAGACTGTTGCCTACGCTGCTCCTGTAGCTGCTGCTTACACCGCCCCTGTTGTAGCCAAATACGCTGCTGCTTACACTCATCCTTTGGCCTATTCTGCTCCTGTAGTTGCCAAATATGCCGCCGCTTACTCTCATCCTTTGGCCTACTCTGCTCCTTTGACTTATGCTGCTGCTCCAGCTCCAGTTTTGTTTTAAAAACTGTTTCCCGTGATAGATAATTGTTGTGATTTTATGAATAAAATAAAAATAATTTATTAAAACAAAATATTAATTAATCTGTTTAAATCTTCTTGGATATTTTTAAAATTATATTAACACATGGCACTTATACAAATCGGAGCCTATTAAGCTATGTCCGTCTGAAGGTCTGTAAATAAATATTCCAAAGACCCCAGATGTGTTCGGCGGCTAAATTTTCAATAATTTTATCACAAATGCTTTGGTGAGCTTTGCTATTTAAGAGCAGTGAAATCGGTCTATATATAATGGTCATATAAGCAAAATTTTTTCACTACAACAACAACATATACACATGTTTTATTACATAGAACATTTAACACAGTTAACAGCTGTAATCAGGGATGGAAACAATTTATAAATGAAATAAATTTTAATTAAAAACAAGTAGGAAAGTATAGTCGGGCATGACCGACCATATGATACCCTACACCACTGAATATGTTAAAAATTTGGATTATATTTAATAACAAAGCATTTAAGTTGTTTACCTTAATTCCGAAATATTTTAACAATTTGTTCAAAAAAGTTGGTCCGAAAAACACGTATTGTCCAAATTTCATCAAAATATCTCGAAAATTGCGACCCGTTTTTTGTTAAATAAAATTGTGTACATTTAAGTCATATTTCGAAGGGGACTTTGTATAGGAGCAAGCGTTAAATGAGACCCTATTTTCAAAAAATTCATCAGGGTCATGAAGGCAACTATAGAACTTGCTTTTGCAGCTTTTTGTCGAGATACGAGTATATTGAACATAATTATTAACTTAAAAGCCCTATATTCGGAGGGTTCAGTTAAATGGGGGCTAGGTCAAATATTGGACCGATGTTATCCATATTCAACAGGATTCGTCTCTAGTACAATAGAAGATAATTTCATTGAATTATCCGCAAACTTGCGACCTGTACTTTGATTACAAGGTTTACAAGCCTTTTTCGGGATTCAGTTGTATGGGGGCTAGGTGTAATAATGGACCGATCATAACCATTTTCAATAGGGTTCGTCACTGAGACAATAAAAGATCATGTACTAAAATTCATGCAATTATCCTCAAAAATGTATTTTGATTACAAGGACAAGGACGGACATAGCTAAATCGACTCAGAAAATGATTCTAAGCCGATTGATATAAGTACTTTATGTTGGGTATAGAAACAATATTATTGTGCGTTACAAACATCACCACAAACCCAATAAACCCTCCCCCACTAAGGTGGTGTAGGGTATAACAAGTAGAAATCAATAGACGGGCAGGGCAGAACATGTTATATCCTGCACCATTGAGTGCAGGGTACCTTAATTTCGACATTTTTTAACAATTTTACAAAGAAGTGTTTTTCTGAAAGAGGGTTAAGAGGGGGGGGGGGGGGGGGGCAAGGTTAAATAAGTGCCCATCTTTATACATTATGGTAAAGAGATTTATATTTACAAATAGGGTGGGGTTGTATGAAGACTAAATTTAAAAAAAATAGAATTTCGATTTTCTTTCTTTAAATTCTTTCTAGACAGAATGTTTGTATATCCACTGAAAGGTCCTTCGAATATTTTTCTTTTGATATGCATATTGTTAGACATACAAAACATTTACGATACTTTTTCGACTCTTAAATATTAATTTCAAATACTTTTTTTGAGTGCTATCTATTAACAAACTAATTTTAATCATATTTTGTTTTAATAAATTATTTTTATTTTATTCATAAAATCACAACAACTATTTATCTGGAGAAGCAGTTTTTAAAATAAAACTGGAGCTGGGGCGGCAGCATAAGTCAAAGGAGCTGAGTAGGCCAAAGGATGAGAGTAAGCGGCGGCATATTTGGCAACAACGGGAGCAGAGTAAGCCAAAGGATGGCTATAGGCAGCAGCGTATTTGGCTACCACAGGGGCGGTGTAAGCAGCAGCTACAGGAGCAGTGTAGGCAACAGTCTTGGCAACAACAGGGGCAGCTACTGGAGCTACAATGGGAGCGGTAGCAATACCATTGTGGTTACGGGCAATATATTGGCTACTGGTGGCAGTAACAACACCAGCAGGGGCAGCTACTACAGCAGCGGCGGGAGCAGTATAAGCCAAAGGAGCACCAATCAAACCGGGTTTGGCAGCAGCGCACGCAATCAAGGCGAAGATAACAGTGATGAATTTGAACATTTTGTTGAAATTTAAATTTGATTTAGTAAATCGTAAATGATAACTGATGTTAAGTGTCTAAAAGTCTTAAGTATTTATACCATTTTTTTTTTTAAATATTTAGTTAACACTAAATTGGTCTTCATATAAAAATGACCCTTATCTTGAATTGAAATTATTGAAAGAATTTTGTTTAATACAGTATTGGTATTTTGAATCAATATAATTTTATTTTAACCAATTTAACCAACAACAGCTGTTCACAGTTACAACAAAAAACTGTATAGTTAAAATTAAAAAACTGACCAGCCCACTTAACAATACTCATGAGCAGTGTGTTTTGAATTGATGGTGTTATGCTTAAAGCATAATTAAACCATGATTTACATTTCTTTAAAATAAGTGTAAAATTATTTGTTTAAATTAGCAAGTAAGCCAATAAACCCCTCAGTATTAATAAAAAAGTGTTATTTTATACACTATTAAATTTTCTTAATTTTTATCAAAAACATTTCTATGCTCATAACTAACTAACTAACTAACTAACTAACTAACTAACTAACTAACTACTAACTAACTAACTAACTAACTAACTAACTAACTAACTAACTAACTAACTAACTAACTAACTAACTAACTACTAACTAACTAACTAACTAACTACTAACTAACTAACTAACTAACTAACTAACTAACTACTAACTAACTAACTAACTAACTAACTAACTAACTAACTAACTAACTAACTAACTAACTAACTAACTAACTAACTAACTACTAACTAACTAACTAACTAACTAACTAACTAACTAACTAACTAACTAACTAACTAACTAACTAACTAACTAACTAACTAACTAACTAACTAACTAACTAACTAACTAACTAACTAACTAACTACTAACTAACTACTACTAACTAACTAACTAACTAACTAACTAACTAACTAACTAACTAACTAACTAACTAACTAACTAACTAACTAACTAACTAACTAACTAACTACTAACTAACTAACTAACTAACTACTAACTAACTAACTAACTAACTAACTAACTAACTAACTAACTAACTAACTAACTAACTAACTAACTAACTAACTAACTAACTAACTAACTAACTAACTAACTAACTAACTAACTAACTAACTACTAACTAACTAACTAACTAACTAACTAACTAACTAACTAACTAACTAACTAACTAACTAACTAACTAACTAACTAACTAACTAACTAACTAACTAACTAACTAACTAACTAACTAACTAACTAACTAACTACTAACTAACTACTAACTAACTAACTAACTAACTAACTAACTAACTAACTAACTAACTACTAACTAACTAACTAACTAACTAACTAACTAACTAACTAACTAACTAACTAACTAACTAACTAACTAACTAACTAACTAACTAACTAACTAACTAACTAACTAACTAACTAACTAACTAACTAACTAACTAACTAACTAACTAACTAACTAACTAACTAACTAACTAACTAACTAACTAACTAACTAACTAACTACTAACTAACTAACTAACTAACTAACTAACTAACTAACTAACTAACTAACTAACTAACTAACTAACTACTAACTAACTACTAACTAACTAACTAACTAACTAACTAACTAACTAACTAACTAACTAACTAACTAACTAACTACTAACTAACTAACTAACTAACTAACTAACTAACTAACTAACTAACTAACTAACTAACTAACTAACTAACTAACTAACTAACTAACTAACTAACTAACTAACTAACTAACTACTAACTAACTAACTAACTAACTAACTAACTAACTAACTAACTAACTAACTAACTAACTAACTAACTAACTAACTAACTAACTAACTAACTAACTAACTAACTAACTAACTAACTAACTAACTAACTAACTAACTAACTAACTAACTAACTAACTAACTAACTAACTAACTAACTAACTAACTAACTAACTAACTAACTAACTAACTAACTAACTAACTAACTAACTAACTAACTAACTAACTAACTACTAACTAACTAACTAACTACTAACTACTAACTAACTAACTAACTAACTACTAACTACTAACTAACTAACTAACTAACTAACTAACTACTAACTAACTAACTAAATAACTAACTAACTAACTACTAACTAACTAACTAACTAACTAACTACTAACTGACTAACTAACTAACTAACTAACTAACTAACTAACTAACTAACTAACTAACTAACTACTAACTAACTAACTTACTAACTAACTAAACTAATTAACTAACTAACTAACTAACTAACTAACTAACTTACTTAACTAACTAACTAATTAACTAACTAACTTACTAACTAACTAACTGACTGACTAAGTACGTAAAAGTACCAAAAAGTTCCCTTTCATAGATTTTTCATTAACTATGGTCCCTATGGGCTCAATTTTATATTTCTAAGTTAATTATTAAACAAAATTCAAAAAGTCATTTTCTGAAGGAGGGTTTGCATGGGAAGTCAAACAAGGTTCGATCAATACAAAAATCGGTATAAATAAGTTTGCGGTAATCCTTAGTGATACTGGTAATTCTTTAAACAATAGGCCTTATTTGACCCCATACCAACCCTTCTTCAGAAAATGACTTCAATTCCATATTTTCTTAATTATAAGAATATCACTATGAAATTCTGCATAAATAACTTTTACTCCAGACAATCAGTTTTTGAACAATTTTGTATTAAGAAAATGATCAATCACGTCGCCAATTGCTATTCATGCGTTTTACTCATGAATAGACATGGTTTTCTAATCAATTAATAAATGGTACAGTTCCTATATAAAATACTTCCAAAAAACATCTCCAAACTTGAAAAACGGTGCTAAACTAAAATCGAAAATATGTTTGCCGATGAAATGCACACATATTTCCCCAGGCTACTTAAACATCATATATGTCATTATAAAGGCCTCAGCTTCTGCTTTCTAAATCCATGGAGAAACTTAAAATCGGTTGCTGACTTAAAGGTACAAAAACACGAGTTTTTATCCGTATCTCAAGATGTTGGAGGTGCTTGATAAATTTCAAAAACAGAATGTTATTCTACTCGCATCATCCTTTCAGAAAAATAGTATCACTTCCCAGGTACTTATTTTTATCGCATAGTGTTATTCCAAGCTTAGTAATTTTAACGAAAGTGAATTGGAATATATTATTTCTTCGATTTCTGTTAATAGAAATACAAATATTTGAACTAAATTTTTGAAATATTTTAGCAAGGTCAAGTTTAAAACGAATTTATAACTTTCAGTTTAAGGTTAAACTAAAGGTATTTTTATGACAACCATATATAACCTAAATAAAAAATTTATTTTACGTCATTGCTGGACATGAAGCAATATTATAAGAACCAACAATTCTTGTATATGACGAAATTCATATAGTCTTAATAACGAATTTAACACCTACAATCGAAACTATATTCTCATTCACATCACGTATGAACAAGTAGTAGTTTACAAAAAAAAAATTACGTTTACCAGCTAATAACGTTTAGAGTAGTAATAACATAAACTATAGTTAATAGTCCCCAAAATATATATAAAACTCGTGCAGTATCTAGCAAACATCATTTCATTTACTGTATTTCAACAGCAAACAAGAAATTTTAAAAATCCTCAAAAAAATGGCCAAATTCGTAAGTTCAAGAGAGAAAAACTCATCTAAAGAAAAAAATTAACAAAATCTATTTTCATTATACAGATCATTGTCTTGTGCGCTTTCATTGCCTGCGCTGCTGCTAAACCCGGTGTTGTAGCTCCCTTGGCTTATACCGCTCCCCTTGCTGCTGCTACTCCTTTGGCTTACTCTGCTCCTTTGACCTACGCCGCCACTCCTTTGGCTTATGCTAATGCACATTTGGATGCCGCTTATGCCAGCAGCCGTGTTGATATCAAGCAAAACTACAATGCTGCCGTTGTCCCGGCCACTTATGCTGCAGCCCCTGTAGCTACTCATTTCGCTGCTCCCGTTGCCCCAGTAGCTCCTCTTAAATACACTGCTGCCCCTGTTTTGTTGTAAATTTAGAGTTCCTTGATGTTGTTACGAAATAAACTATATAGTCTGTGATTTATCGTATAATACAAATGTATGTTTTATTAATTAATAGAATGTAACCTACTAAGAAATAGCTATCTAAAGTCCTTTGGAGAATTTTTGCTAGGACCAATAGGTGAAAAGTTAAACTCTAGTGTAACCTCTAGTTGAGTTCTAGTTCAATTCTAGTTCACTTCTAGTTCAGTTCTAGTGCAGTTCTAGTTCAGTTCTAGTTCAGTTCTAGTTCAGATCTAGTTCAGTTCTAGTTCAGTTCTAGTTCAGTTCTAGTTTAGTTCAGTTCTAGTTCAGCTCTAGTTCAGTTCTAGTTCGGTTCTAGTTCAGTTCTAGTTCGGTTCTAGTTCAGTTCTAGTTCAGCTCTAGTTCAGTTCTAGTTCAGTTCTAGTTCAGTTCTAGTTCAGTTCTAGTTCAGTTCTAGTTCAGTTCTAGTTGAATTCTAGTTTAGTTCTAGTTCAGTTCTAGTTCATGTTCTAGTTCAGTTCTAGTTCAGTTCTAGTTCAGTTCTAGTTCAGTTCTAGTTCAGTTCTAGTTCAGTTCTAGTTCAGTTCTAGTTCAGTTCTAGTTCAGTTCTAGTTCAGTTCTAGTTCAGTTCTAGTTCAGTTCTAGTTCAGTTCTAGTTCAGTTCTAGTTCTAGTTCAGTTCTAGTTCAGTTCTAGTTCAGTTCTAGTTCAGTTCTAGTTCAGTTCTAGTTCAGTTCTAGTTCAGTTCTAGTTCAGTTCTAGTTCAGTTCTAGTTCAGTTCTAGTTCAGTTCTAGTTCAGTTCTAGTTCAGTTCTAGTTCAGTTCTAGTTCAGTTCTAGTTCAGTTCTAGTTCAGTTCTAGTTCAGTTCTAGTTCAGTTCTAGTTCAGTTCTAGTTCAGTTCTAGTTCAGTTCTAGTTCAGTTCTAGTTCAGTTCTAGTTCAGTTCTAGTTCAGTTCTAGTTCAGTTCTAGTTCAGTTCTAGTTCAGTTCTAGTTCAGTTCTAGTTCAGTTCTAGTTCAGTTCTAGTTCAGTTCTAGTTCAGTTCTAGTTCAGTTCTAGTTCAGTTCTAGTTCAGTTCTAGTTCAGTTCTAGTTCAGTTCTAGTTCAGTTCTAGTTCAGTTCTAGTTCAGTTCTAGTTCAGTTCTAGTTCAGTTCTAGTTCAGTTCTAGTTCAGTTCTAGTTCAGTTCTAGTTCAGTTCTAGTTCAGTTCTAGTTCAGTTCTAGTTCAGTTCTAGTTCAGTTCTAGTTCAGTTCTAGTTCAGTTCTAGTTCAGTTCTAGTTCAGTTCTAGTTCAGTTCTAGTTCAGTTCTAGTTCAGTTCTAGTTCAGTTCAGTTCAGTTCTAGTTCAGTTCTAGTTCAGTTCTAGTTCAGTTCTAGTTCAGTTCTAGTTCAGTTCTAGTTCAGTTCTAGTTCAGTTCTAGTTCAGTTCTAGTTCAGTTCTAGTTCAGTTCTAGTTCAGTTCTAGTTCAGTTCTAGTTCAGTTCTAGTTCAGTTCAAGTTCAGTTCTAGTTCAGTTCTAGTTCAGTTCTAGTTCAGTTCTAGTTCAGTTCTAGTTCAGTTCTAGTTCAGTTCTAGTTCAGTTCTAGTTCAGTTCTAGTTCAGTTCTAGTTCAGTTCTAGTTCAGTTCTAGTTCAGTTCTAGTTCAGTTCTAGTTCAGTTCTAGTTCAGTTCTAGTTCAGTTCTAGTTCAGTTCTAGTTCAGTTCTAGTTCAGTTCTAGTTCAGTTCTAGTTCAGTTCTAGTTCAGTTCTAGTTCAGTTCTAGTTCAGTTCTAGTTCAGTTCTAGTTCAGTTCTAGTTCAGTTCTAGTTCAGTTCTAGTTCAGTTCTAGTTCAGTTCTAGTTCAGTTCTAGTTCAGTTCTAGTTTCAGTTCTAGTTCAGTTCTAGTTCAGTTCTAGTTCAGTTCTAGTTCAGTTCTAGTTCAGTTCTAGTTCAGTTCTAGTTCAGTTCTAGTTCAGTTCAGTTTAGTTCAGTTCTAGTTCAGTTCTAGTTCAGTTCTAGTTCAGTTCTAGTTCAGTTCTAGTTCAGTTCTAGTTCAGTTCTAGTTCAGTTCTAGTTCAGTTCAGTTCAGTTCTAGTTCAGTTCTAGTTCAGTTCTAGTTCAGTTCTAGTTCAGTTCTAGTTCAGTTTCTAGTTCAGTTCTAGTTCAGTTCTAGTTCAGTTCAGTTCAGTTCTAGTTCAGTTTAGTTCAGTTCTTAGTTCAGTTCTGTTCAGTTCTAGTTCAGTTCTAGTTCAGTTCTAGTTCAGTTCTAGTTCAGTTCTAGTTCGTTCTAGTTCATTCTAGTTCAGTTCTAGTTCAGTTCTAGTTCAGTTCTAGTTCAGTTCTAGTTCTTTCTATTGTCAGTTCTAGTTCAGTTCTAGTTCAGTTCTAGTTCAGTTCTAGTTCAGTTTCTAGTTCAGTTCTAGTTCAGTTCTAGTTCAGTTCTTTCAGTTCTAGTTCAGTTCTAGTTCAGTTCTAGTTCAGTTCTAGTTCAGTTCTAGTTCAGTTCTAGTTCAGTTCTAGTTCAGTTCTAGTTCAGTTCTAGTTCAGTTCTAGTTCAGTTCTAGTTCAGTTCTAGTTCAGTTCTAGTTCAGTTCTAGTTCAGTTCTAGTTCAGTTCTAGTTCAGTTCTAGTTCAGTTCTAGTTCAGTTCTAGTTCAGTTCTAGTTCAGTTCTAGTTCAGTTCTAGTTCAGTTCTAGTTCAGTTCTAGTTCAGTTCTAGTTCAGTTCTAGTTCAGTTCTAGTTCAGTTCTAGTTCAGTTCTAGTTCAGTTCTAGTTCAGTTCTAGTTCAGTTCTAGTTCAGTTCTAGTTCAGTTCTAGTTCAGTTCTAGTTCAGTTCTAGTTCAGTTCTAGTTCAGTTCTAGTTCAGTTCTAGTTCAGTTCTAGTTGTTCAGTTCTAGTTCAGTTCTAGTACAGTTCTAGTTCAGTTCTAGTTCAGTTCTAGTTCAGTTCTAGTTCAGTTCTAGTACAGTTCTAGTCAGTTCTAGTTCAGTTCTAGTTCAGTTCTAGTTCAGTTCTAGTTCAGTTCTAGTTCAGTTCTAGTTCAGTTCTAGTTCAGTTCTAGTTCAGTTCTAGTTCAGTTCTAGTTCAGTTCTAGTTCAGTTCTAGTTCAGTTCTAGTTCAGTTCTAGTTCAGTTCTAGTTCAGTTCTAGTTCAGTTCTAGTTCAGTTCTAGTTCAGTTCTAGTTCAGTTCTAGTGCAGTATTAGGGCAGTACTAGTTTAGTTCTAGCTCAGTTTAAAACGTTATTTAGGAAACAATTGTGATGAATGTAACGGGAAAAAGTTCTGTAAAACATAGCGAGTCTAGATCCATAATTGACCTTACTTCCCATAAAAGGTCTCATTCGGAAAATTGTTTTACCGATGGCTTAAAATACCACTATATAAAAAAACATTGACATAAACAAGTTTTATAGGAACTAAAATCTTCCTTTTAAATTTTATGAGAATTGGTGCATAATTGATCCTACTCCCCCATAAAAAGTAGGTATAGCTTTAAAATTTGAGATTAACAAGATAAATAGGAACTAAAACCTTTCTTTCAAGTTTTATAAGGATTGATCCATAATTGATCCTACTCCTTCAAAACCAGTTTCATAGAAACTGAAATCTTTCTACCAAATTTCATGAGAATCGGTCGATAAATGACCCTACTTTTTATTTAAGGTCCGCTTTAGAAAATTACTTTTACGCTCATTACTGTCTTAAAATGCTAGTATAGAGATGAAATTCGATATAAAAATGTTGCACGCTAGTTAGCGAGTTCAATTTTAGGCCTTGTGGCCCATTGTCGTACCCTTAGAATTACCATTCCCTTATGTTGAGAGTTTATTTCGTGAGAACCAGCCGATCATATTTACTATTGACACATCTCTGAGACAGTTCATATCATGCATCTTGTACGGCTGGGCAGTCATACAGAAGGCGTTGTACCGATTCCTCTTCTTTCTCATCCAAACAACTTCTGCAATAGCTATAACGTGGGTAGCCCATATGTACCGACATATGTCCAATCATACAGTGCCCAGTAATTATATCCATGAGAAGCCTAATCGAGTTCTTACTAAAAGACAGGGGAGTCCTGCTCCTATCCTTTGTCGGAGTGGGCCAGAGCAATGTGGATATTCTATATGTGGTGATATTTGAGCACCTAAGTTCTGTCTCATTATAAAACTAAATAGTAAAAACATTTACTAAAATCACTTAACACATTTTGCATATAAACTCTTACATTTTCAACTGATTTTATATGTAAATCATGTTTGAAATATGCACAAAGCATACAACCAGCAAACGATTCGTACTGCTTAGTAATTTCAAGTGAGTAATGCTTAAATTTTTGTTGTAAGTGTGAACAGCTGTTGATATGAATTGATTTAATAAAATTAGTGTTTTTTTATGGGGAATTCTTGTGTTTTATCACAAGAACATGGTTATTTTCTATGATGGTCATTTCACTTTTAAACCGTTATTAATATGTAAACTTTAAAACCAATTTTTAGTATAAATATGTTCACATCAATTGCTAAAAGTATCATTAACAATTCTTAACTTGTTAACGTTAAATCTAAATCAAAACAAAATGTTCAAATACGTAAGTTTATTAGACTTCCATTTTCAACTCGAAAGATAACTAATAATTTTGAATTTATCCTTTTAGGCCGTTGTCATCTTCGCTGTCATTGCTTGTGCCGCTGCCAAACCCGGTTTTGTAGCTCCTTTGGCTTATGCTGCTCCCGCTGCCGTTGTTGCTGCCCCCGCCGGTGTTGTCACCGCCACCAGCAGCCAATTTGTTGCCCGTAACCACAATGGTATTGCCACCGCTCCCGTTGTTGCTCCAGTAGCTGCCCCTGTTGCTGCCTACACTGCTCCTGTAGCTGCCGCCTACACTGCCCCAGTTGTAGCCAAATACGCTGCTGCTTACTCTACTCCTTTGGCCTACTCTGCTCCTGTTGCTGCTGCTTACAGCGCTCCTTTGACTTATGCAGCCACTCCTTTGGCTTATGCTAATGCTCATTTGGATGCCGCTTATGCCAGCAGCCGTGTTGACCTTAAGCAAAACTACAACGCTGCCGTTGTCCCCGCCACTTATGCTGCTGCCGTAGCTCCTCTTAAATACACTGCTGCCCCCGTTTTGTTGTAAATTTAGATTTTGTTAATGATGCTTACGAAATAAAATAAATGATCTGTGATATTCCTATTTTAAAATTATTTAGTTTTTTTCTTTCTTAAGACAATTTCAGTTTTATCTTTTTAAATTAATAATTATAATCAAAACTCTCTATCTTAAAATACATATCTAAGATCGAACAAAGTTGTTTATATACAAAATCGGTCCATAAGCCACGATTATATAAGCAAAATTCCGAAACTACTTATTAAAATATTAAGTAGATTTTTTGTTAAATACTCCCTCTAGAATATTGCTATTAGCTGGAAAATAACTCGCAAACAGTTTTTTTATTTTTTCCAAAAGATCGAAAAATATCAAACTTGACCCTCTATTACTCATAAGTTCATGGCCGATCTAGTTGAAACATCTAGTCTATAGTCTAGCCTATAGTCTAGTCTATAGACTAGTCTATAGTCTAGTCTATAGTCTAGTCTATAGTCTAGTCTATAGTCTAGTCTATAGTCTAGTTATAGTCTAGTCTATAGTCTAGTCTATAGTCTAGGTCCATAGTCTAGTCTATAGTCTAGTCTATAGTCTAGTCTATAGTCTAGTCTATAGTCTAGTCTATAGTCTGGTCTATAGTCTAGTCTATAGTCTAGTCTATAGTCTAGTCTATAGTCTAGTCATAGTTAGTCTATAGTCTAGTCTATAGTCTAGTCTATAGTCTAGTCTATAGTCTAGTCTATAGTCTAGTCTATAGTCTAGTCTATAGTCTAGTCTATAGTCTAGTCTATAGTCTAGTCTATAGTTAGTCTATAGTCTAGTCTATAGTCTAGTCTATAGTCTAGTCTATAGTCTAGTCTATAGTCTAGTCTATAGTCTAGTCTATAGTCTAGTCTATAGTCTAGTCTATAGTCTAGTCTATAGTCTAGTCTATAGTCTAGTCTATAGTCTAGTCTATAATCTAGTCTATAGTCTAGTCTATAGTCTAGTCTATAGTCTAGTCTATAGTCTAGTCTATAGTCTAGTCTATAGTCTAGTCTATAGTCTAGTCTATAGTCTAGTCTATAGTCTAGTCTATAGTCTAGTCTATAGTCTAGTCTATAGTCTAGTCTATAGTCTAGTCTATAGTCTAGTCTATAGTCTAGTCTATAGTCTAGTCTATAGTCTAGTCTATAGTCTAGTCTATAGTCTAGTCTATAGTCTATATAGTCTAGTCTATAGTCTAGTCTATAGTCTAGTCTATAGTCTAGTCTATAGTCTAGTCTATAGTCTAGTCTATAGTCTAGTCTATAGTCTATAGTCTATAGTCTAGTCTATAGTCTAGTCTAGTCTAGTCTATAGTCTAGTCTATAGTCTAGTCTATAGTCTAGTCTATAGTCTAGTCTATAGTCTAGTCTATAGTCTAGTCTATTGTCTAGTCTATAGTCTAGTCTATAGTCTAGTCTATAGTCTAGTCTATAGTCTAGTCTATAGTCTAGTCTATAGTCTAGTCTATAGTCTAGTCTATAGTCTAGTCTATAGTCTAGTCTATAGTCTAGTCTATAGTCTAGTCTATAGTCTAGTCTATAGTCTAGTCTATAGTCTAGTCTATAGTCTAGTCTATAGTCTAGTCTATAGTCTAGTCTATAGTCTAGTCTATAGTCTAGTCTATAGTCTAGTCTATAGTCTAGTCTATAGTCTAGTCTATAGTCTAGTCTATAGTCTAGTCTATAGTCTAGTCTATAGTCTAGTCTATAGTCTAGTCTATAGTCTAGTCTATAGTCTAGTCTATAGTCTAGTCTATAGTCTAGTCTATAGTCTAGTCTATAGTCTAGTCTATAGTCTAGTCTATAGTCTAGTCTATAGTCTATAGTCTAGTCTATAGTCTAGTCTATAGTCTAGTCTAGTTTAGTCTATAGTCTAGTCTATAGTCTAGTCTATAGTCTAGCCTATAGTCTAGTCTATAGTCTAGTCTATAGTCTAGCCTATAGTCTAGTCTATAGTCTAGTCTATAGTTTAGTCTATAGTCTAGTCTATAGTCTAGTCTATAGTCTAGTCTATATAGTCTAGTCTATTGTCTAAATTAGTCCAGTCTATCGTTTAGACTAAGTCTTGCCTATAACCTATAGTCTAGTGGAAAATTAGTTTAGTACTTTAAAACACAAACGGTACTCTTCTTGTTTTAAGTTCTACTAAAATACTATTCTAAATTTTCAAATTCCCCTGCCTGAAATAGGTCATAAAAAGTAGGAAAGACACAGAAAGACAAAGAAATTATTTTAAAAACATTAGATCAGAGATCATATATTTTAGATCGAAATATCATTAACAAAATCTAGATTTACAACAAAACGGGGGCAGCTGTGTATTTAAGAGGAGCTACGGCAGCAGCATAAGTGGCAGGAACGACGGCAGCATTGTAGTTTTGCTTAAGGTCAACACGGCTGCTGGCATAAGCGGCATCCAAATGAGCATTAGCATAAGCCAAAGGAGTGGCGGCATAAGTCAAAGGAGCGCTGTAAGCAGCGGCAACGGGAGCAGAGTAGGCCAAAGGAGTAGAGTAAGCAGCAGCGTATTTGGCTACAACTGGGGCGGTGTAAGCAGCGGCAACAGGGGCAGTGTAGGCAGCAACGGGGGCAGCTACTGGAGCAACAACGGGAGCGGTGGCAATACCATTGTAGTTACGAGCAATAACTTGGCTGCTGGTGGCGGTAACAACACCGGCGGGAGCAGTGTAAGCTAAAGGAGCTACAAAACCGGGTTTAGCAGCAGCACAGGCAATGACAGCGAAGATCACAACGGCCTAAAAGAATAAATACAAAATTATTAGTTTTCTTATTAAGTGAAAAGCAGATTTCAATTAACTTACGTATTTGAACATTTTGTTTTGATTTAGATTTACTTTAGTGAGAAATTGTTAATGATACTTTTAGCAATTGATGTAAACCTATTTATACTAAATTTGATTTGAAATTTTACATATTAATAACGGTTTAAAAGTAAAATGACCATCATAGTAGCAAAACCATGTTCTTGAGATAAAATACAAGAATTCCCCATAAAATAACGCTAAACATTAACAGCTGTTCACACTTACAACAAAAAACTAAAGCATTACTCAGTTGGAATTACTAAGCAGTATGAATAATTTGATAGTTGTATGCTTAGTGCATAATTCAAACATGTTTTATATAAAATCAATTGAAATTTTAAATGCTTATATGCAAAATGTATTAAGTAGCTTTGATGATATTATCTCTACTCCCGATATTGCTTTTGTAGCTGCTTCTATATTTCGAAAAACGAAGGGATTTACTCAAGCAAATTTTATCTGTGAGTTGGTTTAACAATTACACAGAAAAAAGTTTCAATACAAATACTATGAAATGTTGCATTGTTTCAAGTTCATACTATTTAAGAATAATTTCATTAATAGTATGAAATTTTTCATTATATAGTTTTCTTAAACTAAATCTAGAAGCCTTTTGTTGAAAAATTTTGGAAATTTTCTTTACAATAACGATTTTTTATGATTTTCACACTAAAAATTGGGACACATGAGTGTTATTTTTAGAATTTTATGAAAATTTAGATTTTCAGTTTTTGTTTTTCATCTTTTCTAGATTTTTTTCTATTTTTCTACAAAATTGCAATATATGTTTATTTTAAGAAATTATATAATCAGTTTAATATATAATGGACATTTATTGGAACTTTTTGTAATGTAATATCAAAGCAAATAAATAAATTACATACTATTTATGAAATTTTCATATTCTCAATGAAAATGTTTTGTGGGAGAAAAAGTCATGTTCTATTCGAGGTTAGATTAGGTTACGTGGGTTGCTCGCTAGCAAGCGAGTTTACTCGGAGGCCTTGTGGCCCATTGTGATACCCTTAGAATAACCATTCCCTAATACTGAGAGAATGGTTTCCCTCCCTAATTTCATTGAGTACTTGATTCGTTCGGTCTCCGTGAAAACTAGCCGGTGCTTCTAATAAAACCGATCGATCATGTTTATTAGTGACGCATCTCTGAGACAGTCCAGATCATGAAAAAGAGCTTTACCAAGATAGAGTAGTCTGTGATCTTGTAAGCCTGGGCAGTCACATAGAAGGTATTATACCGATTCCATTCTTCTTCGTCAAAGCAGCTTCTGGTAGCCCATACTTTCCGACATATGTCCAATTATACAGTGCCCAGTAATCATACCAGTTAGAAGCCTAATCGAGTTCTTAATAAGAGACAAGAGAGTCCTATCTGTTGTCCGAGTGGGACAGATCATTCTCGATATTCTACATGTGGTGATATTTGACCACCTGAGTTTCGCCTCACTCAAAGCCCATTCATCTATCAATTTTGATAGGATCGTCAGGGGAGTGTGAATATCCTTTTGCTCATGGATTAAGTCCGGGGACGATCCTTTGGTTGCGCATTCATCAGATAGTTCATTTCCGCAGATGTCCTCATGTCATGGAACCCATATCAACTCAACGTGATGTTGTGTCAGTTGTGCTTGAATGATTGAATACAATTGAGAAGACATTTCCACTTAATAACATTGGAGTTAAGAGCCTTCATTGATGCAAGGCTGTCCAAGTATATATGTATAGTCAATTTTTCAAATTTAGTTCCCGGCTTTTTCTCGCGGCTGTATAGATGACATGTATCTCTGCCTGAAGGACCGTGCGGGTGTTAGGTAGTCGCAGAGACAGTAGAAAATTTAATTTTTCGGAGAAGATTCCCAATATTTGAGCTATCAGTATAGATTGAGATCACGTCGTCCCTAAGGACAGTGTTCGCGGCCCATTCTGGTCTGGTTGGTATTAAAATTCAGTGTAGATAGAATGTAGTCTGTTTCCTGTCCCATGATTGATCTGCTTATCTTTTGTAGGATGGTGCCATGACCTATGCGGTCGTGCTTCAGTCCGTTCGACTGTTCGATTAGAACTATTTATAAAATTGAAATTTAATTTCGACTTTAGAATTTGTCTTTATGTATCAAAACAATGACATTTATATAATCATTAGGATAGGTTTAACTATGGACCGAGTTCTATAGAATTCAAAGAGTAAATTATGTATATTTTTAAGACATTTCAGAAGGAAATCTTAAACTACTCTGTCAAGCGCTGCAAGCTTCGTTTCATAATTGACCTAAGCCACCATAAATGGACTTTATTAAAAAATCTATCTGAGGCTTAAAAAATGTATGTTTAAGGCAACCTTCAGTAATGTCAATTATGGGACTTGGACCCTCATATTAAAGACATACAAAAATCACTTATGACTTTTAACAAACTTTTGGGATGTTATACGCTTTCAAATATTAAAAATCCACCAGTTTTGTCAAAACTTAAGTTATCTGACAAGATTTTCCTTACTTTCAATAGAGAACTAAAAATCGTATAATTTAGAACAAAAAAATATATTATTTAAAATTCGCTAGATCACAGATCTTTTATTTCGATTCGTAACAAGATGATTAACAAAATCTAAATTTACAACAAAACTGGAGAAGCAGTGTATTTAATGGGAGCTACAGGGGCAACTGGGGCTACGGGAGCAGCCAAAGGAGTAGCTACGGGAACAGCAGCGGCGGCAGCATAAGTGGCAGGGACGACGGCAGCGTTGTAGTTTTGCTTAATATCAACACGGCTGCTGGCATAAGCGGCATCCAAATGAGCGTTAGCATAAGCCAAAGGAGTGGCGGCATAAGTCAAAGGAGCGCTGTAGGCAGCGGCAAGGGGAGCAGAGTAAGCCAAAGGAGTAGAGTAAGCAGCAGCGTATTTGGCTACAACTGGGGCGGTATAGGCGGCAGCAACAGGGGCAGCTACTGGAGCAACAACGGGAGCGGTGGCAATACCATTATGGTTACGGGCAATATATTGGCTGCTGGTGGCGGTGACAACACCGGCGGGGGCAGCAACAACAGCAGCGGAAGCAGTGTAAGCCAAAGGAGCTACAAGACCGGGTTTGGCAGCAGCGCAGGCAATGGCAGCAAAGATAACAACGGCCTAAAAGGATAATTTAAAAGTTATTATTTGTCTTTTCTGTTTAAAGGATAATCCAATTAACTTACGTATTTGAACATTTTGTTTTGCTTTAGATTTACTTTAACAAGTTAGAAATTGTTAATGATATTTTAAGCAATTGATGTGACCATATTTATACAAAAAAAATTTAATTCAAATTAATGAATTTTCAATAAAACTAAACTAACCTCAGAAATAAGGTTTATGTTCTTGAATTAAAAATTTTAAAAGAATTTCATATAAATATAAAATAGCTGTTCACACTTACCTATAACAAAATGACTTGGTTTACATTAAATAATACTAAGCAGTATGCAGAGTTTGAGAGTGTTATGCTTAAAGCATAATTTATACATGTTTTACATAAAAATTAGCTCAAACTGTTAAATTTATTTAAAATTTTTAACCAGTACATAAATAAAGGTATTGTTATTGTTTTAATTGTAAATTATTTTATTAACAAAATCAAATTATTAGAAATAGTTTTTGTTTAAAACAAAAAAGTACCAAAGAGTTCCCTTATATATGTACATATGACTCATTCAATCGGTACCAATTATGTTGAAATTTTTGTAATTGCATTTTATACCCTACACCACTTTAGTGGGGAGGGTATGTTAGGATTATGCTGATGTTTGTAACACACAAAAATTTGTGTCCTATAAATGAATAAGAATAATTTTCTGAATAGATTTAGCTATGTCCGCTCGTCTGTGTGTCTGTCAGTCAGTCTGTCTGTCTGTCCACCCATGTAAACCTTGTAATCCAAATAAAGGTCGCAATTTTCAAGATAATTTGATGAAATTTGGCACATAAGGGCGAAGCTTATTAAAAATGGTTAAAATCGGTTCATTATTTCACCTAGCCCCCATACAATCGTACCTCCCAAATAGAGCTTTTGAGTCCATAATTATGTTAAAGGTTCTAGTATCTCTATAAAAATCAGTAAGACATTGTTTTATATAAGTCTAAATGATGCTGTCGATTTTCGTTATGATCGGGCTTCATTTGATCATAGCCCCCATAAAAAGTCCCCTTCAGCAAATGACTTGAAGTTCAATAATTAACTTATAAACACTAGTATTACGATGAAATTTTGCATAATTAACTTTAATGTTAGTGATAAATCCCTCTATGAACATTTATAAGGATAGGCTTATATTTCCCTTGTCACCCATATAACCTCTCTTCTATAAAATAGTCAGCCATGACCGACTATACATTCTGACTTATTATTACTACAAAGTCATTTGTACAAAAAGAACGTTTTTTAAAACAGGTTCCAAATTATTTACCCGAATTTGATTGGAATCGAAATTTTAAAATTAAATCCAAATTTGATCAATAAGTGAAGAGAAAGTGTTGACAAGTTTAGGTTTAGAATTTGATCCGCAAAGTAGGACACATCGGTTAGGTTACATTTTTAAAACAATCTTATTTCTTCGTTTGTATTCCGATTAAAGATATCATTTATATAATCTCTTTTTCGATCACTATAAGCAGCTATCAGTTATCTCATATAGCTTAGGAGATATTCGCATTTGAAAATTACATTTTTATACCCACCTTCTAAAAGATGTTTATGTCATTCCGTTTATTACACATTGGAATATTGGTCATAGATTAGGGGTCCTTATTAAATTCTAAGAAGATCTGCCCATGTCCGTTTGTCTGTCGTCTGTCTAGCTGTATATCTCTCTGTCCGTCTGTTTGTTGAAAGCACGATTGTGTCCGAACGGAAAGATCTAGAGAGTTGAACATTTAACACAAATACCTATTCCTTATAGGTACGGTTTGAAAATGGGCAATATCGGTCCACGTTTTCGCATAGCCCCCTTACAAATTGTTTTAACAGTCATAATTGTTTGAAAAGATGAATATGGCGATGAAATTTGACACAAATAAGTTTCATATGAGCCAAAATCTCTCTAACAAATTTTTTTAAGGAGCGGTCCATAATTGACTCTACCCCCCATATAGGGTCCCCTGCAGCAAATGACCTTAACGCTCATTTATTACCGGCTTTTAAAATACGAATGCAGAAGATAAATATAAACCAAAATTTCTGTACAAATTTTTATGAGTGCAGGTCCATTATTTACTCTACCCCCCTTGTAAGGTCCCCTTAAGAAAATAAGTCATTATTGGCTTAAAAATACGAGTACAGTTATCTTCTTACCGAATGCTAATTACTGGCATACAAATTCGATTACAGCGATGATATTCGATATAAACAAGTTTTATATGATTCAAAAACAGTCTACAAAATGTTATGGGGATCGGTCAGTAATTGACCCATCCCTAATTACTGGCTTCTAAATACAGTAAAGCGATAAATTTAGACATAAACATGTTTAATATAAACCAAAATCGGTCTATAAATTTTTATGAGGATCGGTCCAGAATTGAACCTTCCCTTCATATATACAACCAGCTGCAGATTACGACAATGAATTTCAACATAAAAAGGAACATCATTTTTCATTCCGATTTTGATGAGGATTTATCTATAACTGATCACAGACCCTATATAAGGTTCCCTTTAGGAGAGGGATTTACTTAAAATTCGAGTATTTCTTATTTAAAAAAAAATACGAGAATAGCGATGAAATTCGACATAAATAAGTTCAACGATGAAATTCGAAACAAATAAATGTTATAAATACCGAAATCTTTCTACCAAATTTTACGACTACCGGTTTTTAGTTGACCCTACCGCTCATTTATGTATGTATGGGAAGAATACAAGAAATTTGAATAAAAATACATTCATTTCTTTTAAATCGCTTAATCACAGATCATATTTTTATTTCGCTAATATCGTTTAACAAAATCTAAATTTACAATAAAACGGGGGCAGCTGTGTATTTAAGAGGAGCTACGGCGGCAGCATAAGTGGCAGGAACGACGGCAGCATTGTAGTTTTGCTTGAGGTCAACACGGCTGCTGGCATAAGCGGCATCCAAATGAGCATTAGCATAAGCCAAAGGAGTGGCGGCATAAGTCAAAGGAGCGCTGTAAGCAGCGGCAACGGGAGCAGAGTAGGCCAAAGGAGTAGAGTAAGCAGCAGCATATTTGGCTACAACTGGGGCGGTGTAAGCAGCGGCAACATGGGCAGTGTAGGCGGCAACGGGGGCAGCTACTGGAGCAACAACGGGAGCGGTGGCAATACCATTGTAGTTACGAGCAATAACTTGACTGCTGGTGGCGGTAACAACACCGGCGGGAGCAGTGTAAGCTAAAGGAGCTACAAAACCGGGTTTAGCAGCAGCACAGGCAATCAAGGCGAAGATAACAACGGTCTAAAAGGATAAATTAAAAATTTTTAGTTTTCTTATTAAGTGAAAAGAAGATTTCAATTAACTTACGTATTTGAACATTTTGTTTTGATTTTGATTTACTTTAACAAGTAAGAAATTGTTAATGATACTTTAAGCAATTGATGTAAACCTATTTATACTAAAATTAGTTTGAAATTGTTTATAATAATAACGGTTTAAAAGTAAAATGACCATCATAGAAATAAACCATGTTCTTGACATAAAATACAAGAATTCCCCATAAAATAAGATTGATTTTATTAAATCAATTGACATTAACAGCTGTGTTCACACTTACAACAAATATTGAAGCATTACTCACCTAAAATTACTAAGCAGTACGAATCGTTTCATGGTTGGTATGCTTAGTGCATAATTCAAATATGATTTACATAAATTCAACTGAAAATATTAAAGGTTTATAGGCAAAATGTATTAAGTGTTATTGATTAATAATTATAATAAAACAATTACTATAAATAGTTTAAATTTACTTGAAGTTAACATCAAACTTGTTTTAACTGTTTCTTGAAACAAATCAATCTCATAGAAAATGTTCAAAATCGTAAGTATTTTGCAAGAGTTTTGAAAATCAATATTGTTAATAATTAAAGAAAATTTCCCTAGGCTGTTGTCATCTTCGCTGTCATTGCCTGTGCTGCTGCTAAACCCGGTTTGATTGGTGCTCCTTTGGCTTACACTGCTCCCGCCGCTGTAGTAGCTGCCCCCGCCGGTGTTGTTACTGCCACCAGTAGTCAATTTATTGCCCGCAACCACAATGGTATTGTCTCCACTCCTGTTGTAGCTCCAGTAGCTGCCCCTGTTGTTGCCAAAACTTTAGCCTACACTGCTCCTGTAGCTGCTGCTTACACCGCCCCAGTTGTAGCCAAATACGCTGCTGCCTACACTCATCCTTTGTCTTATTCCGCCCCTGTTGTAGCCAAATATGCCTCTGCTTACTCTCATCCTCTGGCTTACTCAGCTCCTTTGACTTATGCTGCTGCCCCAGTTTTGTTTTAAAAACTGATGTATTGTTAAAAAATATGAGATTTTGATATGATTTTAAAGAACTAATAAATATTATATATTTATTTAAAAATTTGTTTTTTCTTGAATAGTATTGCATCAATAGTCTATATCATTTGAAGACATTTTATATTATGATTATTGTTAATTGGTTTTAACGATTTTAGAATCGGTTTGAAATATCGAAAGTTAACAAGTTGAAGTTATACTAAGTTTGGCATGAGTTCGTCGATATCTCCATGTTTTCATGATATAATTGATGTTGATAACTCGATAACCATATTATTAAAATTGGTTAATATATGAATGATTTTGTCATTCCGTTTGTAACACATCGAAATATTGGTCATTGTCCAAGTCAGTTATACAAAACCATGAGTTCAAAATATCGTCATGTCATTACTGGTCCGATTCCCAAACAGTTTTGCAATGGATTTATTCCAAGGAACGTCGTTTCAAAGCTTATGTAAGTCATAGAGTTGCGAAAATCATAAAAAATACAAAGCCTGATCAGTGGAACTGGGTTCCTACTCAACTTAATGTAGCAGACGCTGGAACACGAACAAAATACCCGCCAAAGTTCAATCCAGAAAGTAAATGGATAGTCGGTCCCTCTTTCCTGAAGCATGATGAAACCGATTGACCTAAATCCACAATTTATGTACCAAGTCACCTTATAGAAGAAGAACTGAAACCATCCCTTGTTATTACCGAAAGGAATTTTTTCAGATTTTGGACTATAACCGGTTTTCATTTTCCTAGTATTTTTACACAAGATTTTGTTTGTGTAAATTTGTTCAGAAAATTCTATTATTGAAGGGAACGGCTTAATTCTCATAGCAACACGCGTCCAATCAAACTGTTTATCAGCTGGAAGTTTGTTGACTAACTCTTCCAGTAACGTGGCATTCATCAAATGGTGGGCGCAGTTTGCAGAATTGAGAAAGGTCACAACATTCTTAACTTTTGTAGAAAATTCGATAAATTGACTCAACTTCTTTGAATTTATTGGCGGAAATTGTTGTATTTTCATCAATTGGGAACGAATTAATATGTCTGCCCTTCCATAACGAAATTCCAATTCGTCCATGACTTGTGGAACACTATCGGGATATATTAACATTGAAATAACAGCGTCTCTGGCCTGACCTTGTAGACATTTTTGTAAACGCATTAAATTTTGGCGATTGCTGTACTTATACATATTAGTAGTGTCCTTGAAATTAGCGATGAATAAACCGCAATCTTCAGCGACTCCAGAAAATTGTGACAAATCATATCATTTTTGGGCTGAATCACAAGGGACTATAGGGGATTCTTGAGGCACCATCTGTGGCTGAGGTATCTCTTCAACATTTCTATTCATGGCAGGAATTTCTGGTTCTTGCGGATTTTGATTAGCTGCTATCTGATTTCTAAGAATAGCCATTTCTTTGCGGTTATCAGCTACTGACTTGGCTAGTTCTTCAATGCAGGAAAGTATTTCATTTAACTGGCTTTGGTTTATTGCGGGCTGCTCTTCTACATCCGTTATTGTAGAATTTAGATCTTCTGCTGATCCAGCTTGGCTTCTCAAATCGTATCGTTTAGACATTTTCAAACTTTATTCACAAATCTCACGGTCATAGACCCACAAAAGTACATATATTCTGGGTCCTTATTAAATTCTAAGACGATCTAACCATGTTTGTCAGTCCGTCCGTCCGTCTGTCTGTCTGTCTGTTGAAAACACAATAGAGACGAAACGAAATGAGATAGAGGGTTGAAATTTACCCCAAATATTCTCTATAGGTAGGGCTTGTTTGGTATTGAAAATGGGCGATATCAGTTCACAATTTCGGATAGCCCCCACACAAGTGGATACCCGAAAAACCGCTTTAACGAGCATATCTGTTTTAAAAGTTCGAGCATATGAGAAAAAATCTCCCTGACAAATTTTTTGAGAATCGGTCCATAATTGACCCTACTACCCCTCATATAAGGTCCCCTTCTGAAAATGATCATAATGCCCATTTCTGGCTTAAAAATACTAGTATAGCGATGAAATTTCACATAAGTTAACCTCTTACAAGCCAAAATCTCTCTACAACATTTTGTGTGGATCGGTCCATAATTGACCCTACCCCCATATAAGGTCCGCTTCAGAAAATTACTTTAACGCTCATTAAAAATGAATGAGTAGAGCGTTAATATTCGAAACGTATAAGTATTGCACGAACCGAAACCTTTCTATCAAATTTGACGACAATCGGTCAATAATTGTCCCTATACATATACTTGATAATGAAAGTTTTTGCTGGGTAATTAACTTCTTAAAGAAGTCCTTTCAAAGAAAAATTATTTCAATAAAATAGTTAAAAATTGTGTATTAATAAATTAATTCGTTTATTTTTCAACAACATCACATCATTTCAAATTCGCCGTAAGACAGTTTTTTAAAACGAAATTGGAGCTGGAGCAGCAGCATAGGTCAAAGGTGCAGAGTAGGCCAAAGGATGAGAGTAAGCAGCAGCGTATTTGGCAACAACAGGGGTGGAGTAGGCCAAAGGATGAGAGTAAGCAGTAGCGTATTTGGCAACAACAGGAGAGGAGTAGGCCAAAGGATGAGAGTAAGCAGCAGCGTATTTGGCTACAACGGGAGCGGTATAAGCAGCAGCCACGGGAGCAGTGTAAGCAACACTCTTGGCAACAACAGGGGCAGCTACTGGAGCTACAACGGGAGCGGTGGCAATACCGTTGTGGTTGCGGGCAATATATTGGCTACTGGTGGCAGTAACAACACCAGCAGGGCCAGCTACTACAGCGGCGGGAGCAGTGTAAGCCAAGGGAGCAACTAAACCGGGTTTGGCAGCAGCGCAGGCAATGACAGCGAAGATGACAACAGCCTAAAAAAATTTAACTTTATAAACATCTTTGATACTTTTTGAAAAATCACAAAGAAAAACTTACGAATTTGAACATTTTGTTTAAGTTTGCAGAAGTGATTGGTTTAACGAAACAGATGAAACAAGTTTGATGAAAATTTTAAAAACACAAAACCTATTTATAACAAATTAATTTATTATATCTTGTACTAATTTATAAAACAAACATTGTATATACTGTATTATACGCTACTGTATACATATGTATGTAAATCATGTTTGAATTATGCACTAATCAAACAACTAATAAACGTTTCATACTGCTTAGTAATATCACATGAGTAATGCTTTAATTTTTGTTGTAAGTGTGAACACAGCTGTTATTGATTTAACGATATTAGCATTATTTCGTAGGGAATTCAATTATTTCATTTCTTTCAAGAACATGGGCATAATTTTGAGGGTTGTTATAAACTTTTCAGAAAAACCCGTTATTATTATAAACAATTTCAAACTAATTTTAGTATAAATAAGTTTACATCAATTGCTAAAAGTATCATTAACAATTTCTCACTTGTTAAAGTAAATCAAAATCAAAACAAAATGTTCAAATACGTAAGTTAATTGAAATCTTCTTTTCACTTAATAAGAAAACTAATAATTTTGTATCTATCCTTTTAGGCCATTGTTATCTTCGCTGTCATTGCCTGTGCTGCTGCTAAACCCGGTTTTGTAGCTCCTTTAGCTTACACTGCTCCCGCCGGTGTTGTTACCGCCACCAGCAGCCAAGTTATTGCTCGTAACTACAATGGTATTGCCACCGCTCCCGTTGTTGCTCCAGTAGCTGCCCCTGTTGCCGCCTACACTGCTCCTGTAGCTGCCGCCTACACCGCCCCAGTTGTAGCCAAATACGCTGCTGCCTACTCTACTCCTTTGGCCTACTCTGCTCCCGTTGCTGCTGCTTACAGCGCTCCTTTGACTTATGCCGCCACTCCTTTGGCTTATGCTAACGCTCATTTGGATGCCGCTTATGCCAGCAGTCGTGTTGACCTCAAGCAAAACTACAATGCTGCCGTCGTTCCTGCCACTTATGCTGCTGCTGTAGCTCCTCTTAAATACACAGCTGCCCCCGTTTTGTTGTAAATTTAGTTTTTGTTAAATGATATTAGCGAAATAAAAGAAAAATTATCTGTGATTAAGCGATTTTAAAGAAAAACTTTGTGATTTTATTTAAAAAATATATTTTTGTATTCTCGGTAAGTTAAACGACCTTAACCAACTATTGGTAATAGCCAAGCAGAATACAAACAAGTGAGATTTTTATATTCGGCTGTGCCGAGTCTCGTATACCCACCATCAAACCGTATGCCGAAAACGGAATGCTCCCCTGTAAACTAAAGGGTGATACTTGGAATATATCTTAAGTCAATTATTGACCGAACTCTTTTGAATTAACATAATATTTATTTTTAGAAATAAAATTTGATAGAAAGATTTCGGTTCGTGCAATACTTATTCGTTTCAAATTTCAACGCACTACTCGTATTTTTAATGAGTGTTAAAGTAATTTTCTGAAGGGGACCTTATATGGGGGGTAGGGTCAATAATGGACCGAACCACATACAATTTCGTAGAGAGGTTGTAGCTCGTCAGAAACTTACTTATGTGAAATTTCGCTATACTAGTAATGATTGTTAAAGTAATTTTCTGAAGGGGACCTTATATGGGGGGTAGGGTCATTTATGGACCGATCCACATAAAATTTGGCGGTGAAGTTTTGGCTTATCAGAAAATCAGTTATGTGAAATTTCATCGATATACTCGTATTTGTAAGCCAGTGATGAGCATTAATGTAATTTTCTGAAGGGAACCTTATATGGGGGTAGGGTCAATTATGGACCGATCCTCAAAAAATTTGGCAGGGAGATTTTTTTTTCATATGGAACTTATTTATGACGAATTTCATCGTTATATTCGAACTTTTGAAACAGATATGCTGTTTTTCGGTTGTCCACTTGTATGGACCTATAGCGAATATTTGTGGAAAATTTCAACCCTCTATCTCATTCTATTCGGACTCTATCGTGTTTTCAACAGACAGACAGACGGACATGGCTATATTAATATAGATGATAGATGTGTTACAAAGGAGATATCGTCACCTAAAGCATGATATAACAATAAATAGACAAAAACTGATTTTTTTTGTACATTTCTGCTGTAATTGCTGAGAGGGTATGATACCTGAAGTTGATGGACGGACAGACATCGTTAAATCGAATCGGAAAGTGATTTTGAGTAGATTGAAACATAGGTGTGGATCCAGCAGTTTTGTTCGTTATAAACTATATTTATAAAGCATAATATCCTTCGCACTATAGTAGTGTAAACTCTACAGTGTAGAGTATAAATACAATGAATACCGAAAACTATGAGATTTCAAGCTTTAGGTGAAGATATCTCGAAAAACAAAGATGATATGTCTGATGTTAAGGCTTTATTTGAAAGTTGACAAAATTAACTTTCTGATGGTATACAACATCTTGGTGCTGTAATAACGTCTCAAAAAGGGTCAAAAATGGATTTTTTTTTTTTAATTTCAAATCCCAGATGTAATGGAGAAAATCTGATTCGGATTCAGCGAGGCTTTCGATTCTATTCTTTCATTTTGCACACAACGTATGGTTTTGTGACTAAACATTCGCGAATAATCCCGGAGTTATTTTTGGCAAAAAAAATTTTAGAACATTTTTGTATTTAGAATCGAAGAAAAAAACTGCTCGTCTTTTGAAGTCAAGAACGCATCGGGACTATTTCAGTTTCTTTCTTCTTAAGTTAAGCTTATCCCAGACAGAGTGTTCTGCATCGATTGCAGAAATATATACTATAGTCGTCGGATGGGGCAAGGTCTGAACTATAGGGCGGGTGAAGCAAAGCTTTCCAATAACTTCATGTGCCTAACTTTGTCATAATGTTATATTACTTCGTAATGATTACTACTCCCAAGATACCAACGTGTTAAATTAATGACTAAAATGCTATTGTATAAGTAAATGTTCGCATTTGAACCCCTTACTAAGCAATGAAAGCTTTTGATGGATAATAAACTTTTTAAAAGAAGTTATTTTAAAGAAAAATTATTTAAATAAAAAAGTTAAAAATTGTATATTAATAAATTAATTCGTTTATTTTTCACAACACCATTTCGAATTCGCAATAAGACAGTTTTTTAAAACAAAACTGGAGCTGGAGCAGCAGCATAGGTCAAAGGAGCAGAATAGGCCAAAGGATGAGAGTAAGCGGCGGCGTATTTGGCAACAACAGGGGTGGAGTAGGCCAAAGGATGAGAGTAAGCAGTAGCGTATTTGGCTACAACGGGAGCAGAGTAAGCCAAGGGATGAGTGTAGGCAGCAGCATATTTAGCTACAACGGGAGCGGTATAAGCAGCAGCTACGGGAGCTGTGTAAGCAACAGTCTTGGCAACAACAGGGGCAGCTACTGGAGCAACAACGGGAGCAGTGGCAATACCATTGTAGTTGCGAGCAATAACTTGGCTACTGGTGGCAGTAACAACACCAGCAGGGGCAGCTACTACAGCGGCGGGAGCAGTGTAAGCCAAAGGAGCAACTAAACCGGGTTTGGCAGCAGCACAGGCAATGACAGCAAAGATGACAACAGCCTAAAGTAAATCAAGTTAATTAGTAAAGTAAATTATTTCAAAATTCTTTCAGAAATATGAACTTACGAATTTGAACATATTGATTTGTTTAACGAAACAGTTGTAAAACGTTTGATAAAAATTGTAACTAAACTCAAACTATTTATACAGATTTTATGCTAAAGTTAATAATTTCGCCAATATACGTAAATATTAACTATAACTTAAGGGTTAAAGCAATTTTAGTATTCAAATTTATGTCAAACATGTTTCAGTTATGCGCTAAGCATACCATCAAACCAGCTAAAGCATACAACTTAGTATTTGGCTGGTAAGTACTGCTCGCGAGTGTATAAATAATTGTAAACTTAATTAGGTATTTTTATGGAATTCTTTTTTAATTTCAAGAACAGGGTCAATTTAAACAGTTAAACCGTTATTCAAAATCCAGATTTTGAAACTAAATTTAGTATAAATATTAAGTTTACTGGTACCTAAACTATCATTAACAATTACTTACTTGTTAAAGCAAATCAATTCACTAAACAAAATGTTCAAATTCGTAAGTTATTTCAAAATTTATGAAAATTAACAATTTATTTAAAAATCTTTAATAATTTTTTCTTCAGGCTGTTGTCATCTTCGCTGTCATTGCCTGTGCTGCTGCCAAACCCGGTTTTGTTGCTCCTTTGACTTACACTGCCCCCGCTGCTGTAGTAGCTGCCCCTGCTGGTGTTGTTACTGCCACCAGTAGCCAAGTTATTGCCCGCAACTATAATGGCATTGCCACCGCTCCCGTTGTTGCCCCCGTAGCTGCTCCTGTTGTTGCCAAGACTGTTGCCTACACTGCCCCTGTTGCTGCTGCTTATACCGCTCCCGTTGTTGCCAAATACGCTGCCGCTTACTCTCATCCTTTGGCTTACTCCGCCCCTGTTGTTGCCAAATACGCCGCCGCTTACTCTCATCCTTTGGCCTACTCTGCACCTTTGACCTATGCTGCCCCAGCTTTCTTTTAAAAACTCTTATACAGCGAATTTGAATTGATGTGAAAAAATAAACGATTTAATTTATTATTACAAAATTTCTAAGTATTTTTTTGTTTAAATAATTTTTCTTGGATTTTTCTTAGTTAATTAAAAGCTTAGACTTATCGCTTACTATTTCTGTGTAAATAAGAGGTTTACATGAGTTATCAGCAGTTTGTCTACAATTAAGATATATCGTCGGTCATTGATCCTTTACTAATCTGGATAAAACCCGTTAGAAAAGTAGCGAAATTGATACAACCCGCTGTGAAAAGTAAGCTTACCACGTTTGTTAACATTTAGACAACGGATGTGCATAAAATATAAATAATTTTGACAACGCATTGTTGTCATTGTAAAAACGCATTGTTGTCATCTTGATTAAGCTATGTGTCATTTCGGCGATGCATTGTTGGGATTTCGACAGCTCATCGTTGGCATTTCGTCAATGAAACGTTCTGTTTGACAATATAGCATTGTAACTTTGATAAGATTTTTGTTGTTGATTTGACAACTATCCGTACATACTTTGACAACGTCAACGTGTCAATTTGGTACCAGCGTGTATAATTTTAAAACGTATTTTTTTCCTCTGTGTACTTGTAAATATTGTACTATGATGTTGCAATTTTTGGAACAAAATTCTTATTGCATCGCTAGGGTGAGAAAAAGTACCAAAAGGGCCGTGGTGTAAATATGAAAATTTTGTGCAATTATGGGCGGATAAGAAATAGTGGACGTGACACTCCCTACACAAAGCTATTACCAAAATTCATATATCAGGAAAACTATAAAATTTGGAGTGATAAAATATCGTTCGAACTATGGGCGAATTAGAAAAAGAGGCGTACTACTTCCCATATGAATTAAATAAAAAAATTCGTATATCAGGGAAACTATTGAAGCTAGAATGCTCAAAATTTTCATAAAATGGCCGATCACGCAGTCCCTCCCATAAGAATTAAATAATAAATATTTCCGGAATAACATCACTTCCAAGATACTTGGATCTAATTCTACGAATGCTTGACAGTGGCAAAGAAAGTGCTCCAGAGTTTCACTGTCCTCTCCACATGCTCTACATTTGTCTGAATCCGCACGGCCAATATTGAGATGTGCTCGTAATCCTGTGTATCCACTCAGAATACGTACTATCATACTAACTTCAGACTTGCTTATTTTGAGGAGATTTCTCGTCTTGTTCTCATCAGGATCTTTGTGGTTCTACCCACCGTTTCATTATTCCAAGAGGTCTTATGGGATTCTCTCACCCATATTTTTAATTAGGCTTTTGTTACGTCGAATGGTTTTGCGTTTGTCAGCTTAACTACCTCGAGCTTCCTTCCCTTTAAAGCTATTACATTCGCCCTTTCGTTGCCGACTACTCGCGAGTGGTCTGGTACCCATATGATGTAAACCTTACCACTGGGAGAGTATTTAGTTAAAGCTTTCCTACAATCCAATGCGGTCTTAGATTTAATTCTATCACCTGATATCGCCCTAATTGCCTTCTGGCTGTCGGTAAATATATTAAGGGCTGTGGGCTCCATATTTATTCTAATTCAATTTACACATTGCGTTATTGCTCGGACTTCTGCCAGGAAGCTTGTGTTATGATTAGGTAAACGGAGGTATATTTCTGTTTCTGGGTCTTCAATGTAGAACCCCAGGCCCTTTGATGAATGAAAAAGTACCAAAAGACCCTTTCAGTAGATTGTCATTCACTAAGGTCCCTATATTTTAAATTTTATATTTTTATGTTCAATATCGTAAAAATATCAAAAAGTATCGGAAAAACGAAAAAGTACAAAAATCTCTCTCAATAAATTCTTATTTAATAAGGATGTGTTCCGGTTAACCATTATAGAGAAACCAAAAGGTACCATTTTAAGAATGGAAAAGTACCAAAGAGTACCCACTTACAAAATATTATTCAGTCAAGACCATGTATGTTAAAATTTATGTTCCTAGGTTAAATATTTTAGAAAATTCAAAAAGTAACATTTATGAGATAAAAAGTGGAGGACCGTGTATGTTTAATAATCATGTGTTTTGAATTCATATTACTGAACATACAAAGAGTATAATTTGAAGAAAGAAAAAGTACCAAAAGTGAAATAAATTTTACCTATGTGGAAAGTACTAATAAAAAGAGTACAATTTTTCCCCTTTTCGCTTAGAAATATACTTTTTCGAGAATTAAGTTTACAAAATGTTCCGTATTTAAATCTATATATCACAGAACAAACAATATACACGAATTTGGTCCTATATAGTGCTCGAATTCCAAAATAATATACCAAAAGCTTATTTTGTGTGAGTAAATAAAGTACTTTTTCAAATTTTATAAAAATTGGCTCAACGAGTTTGAATAAAATTAAATTTCCCGTTTTTTCCCTTTTTGGTACTTTTTTCCCCAGTGAAATTGCAAAAATTTTATTACAATAAATATTACAGAGTTAGTCGTAATTTAATAGGAATAATTCAATAAACCAAAAAAGTTTTCTTAATGTGCTAAAAAATAATACCATAAATACAGTTTTCTCCCTTTTACACCCAAAAAGGACTGAATTTTAAAAAAGTACGAAACAGGTGTCTCATAATTTTGGGAGATGCATCCAAAATATTTATAAAAATTTTATTATGTTAATTAGTTCAAAAGTTATATAGGGCCGAAAAAGCTACCAAAATCACCTTTGTTACACATTTTTACCTCTTAAAAGTACGAATTTCAAAAAAGTGCCAGACACCCATCTGCTCATTTTAAGAGTAGATACAGGTGCATTGAAAATTTTTCTTGTATCACTAATATTGTGTAAGATAATTAAGAAAACCTGTTTTATCCGTTTTTCCCCCTTTTTACCCGTAAATGTACAAATTTCGAAAAATCCCTACTTAGTGGATCTACATAACCAAAAACACATCTACTGTCAAAATTTAATGATTCTAGGTTCAACAGTTTGGGCTGCGCGATGATGAATCAGTCAGTCAGTAACGCTACTCTTTTATATATATAGACTATAAAAACTCATTTTTAATTTAAAGTTATTTCACAGAATGTCATTCCGATCGGAAGGTAATTAATTTTACTTAAAAATTTTTTTACTTAAAAATTTGCAATTTAGTATTTTTTTTATATTTCCTTTTAGAAATAATAAATTTGCAAAAGATGACGGAATTGAAACCATTCTGACAGCCCTCTTGGTATTACAAAATTATTCTCGAAAAGATATTTCCACATTTATGGTTAAGGAAAAATTTAAATGTAATATTAAACATTGGATGAGTATGTTCAGATAGTATTATTTGGAAGCTATCTGGGGTCTTCAGAAAATTGATTTTAACAAATATACGGACATACTGAGGCAAAAAAGACAAGTTTCTGTAAAAATAGTATTTTCTTCGATTTTCTATAAAAACTGATTTTATAAAGAAAAATCAACATTTTTACAAAAAATTGATTTTCCAAATAAATTTCAACAAAAACCTCGATTTTTACGAAATGTTGCTAAAAAAAACATTTCTCGCAATATTTAAAAAACATAAAATTTTGTATCAAAAAAATTTTCTGTCAAATGATATCACTGTTATGTCAAATTTTTTAACTTTCAGTTTTATTTAAAAAAAAAATCTTAAAATTCCCACACATTTAATAAAACTATTTTAACGATCTACAACTAATATGTAAAATAACAAGTACATATGTACTTTAATAGTGTCTTTGGTAAAACCCTAAGAACTATCAGTAATTTCAATAACTACTACTCCCATTATTGAAAAAAAATGAACTTGAAAACTATACAACTAAATACTCCATAGCGTTAAAAAAAGTCTTTAAATGCATTCCAAGCACGTACTGCCCAAAACTACTCTTACTACCAACTTTAACCGTAAACAAGAAGCAGCTCTAAAACTTAAGTCTTAACATTTTGCTATAAAACTTGTTGGAGCATTAAACCGAAAACATATTTCAATAACTGTCTTACAACAGCAAACAAGAAATTTTTAACAAACCACAACAAAATGGCCAAATTCGTAAGTTTTATAAATTTACAACATTTTTTTTAAAAGAACATTATTAATTTAAAATCCTTTTTTTCCTAAAAACAGATCATTGTATTGTGCGCTTTCATTGCCTGTGCTGCTGCTAAACCCGGTGTTGTAGCTCCTTTGGCTTACTCTACCCCCTTGGCCTACTCTACCCCCTTGGCCTACTCTACTCCCTTGGCTTATTCTGCACCTTTGACTTATGCTGCCGCCGCCCCTGTAGCTTATGCTAATGCTCATTTGGATGCCGCTTATGCCAGCAGCCGTGTTGATATTAAGCAAAACTATAATGCTGCCGTTGTCCCTGCCACTTATGCTGCCGCCCCTGCTGTTCATGTAGCTACACCTTTCGCTGCTGTAGCTCCTCTTAAATACACTGCTGCCCCCGTTTTGTTGTAAATTTCTTGTTTGTAATTGTTGTTAGAAAAAAATATTAAATAAACTATAAAATCTGTGATTTATTTTTAAAAAAAGGAAATTTTGTTTTTCTTGTTATGAAATAGTTAAGCAGTTAACTGCTTCAGTTTGCCCGTCTGCTCGTGGGCCTGTCCGTCTGTCTGTCTGTATGTTTGTTCAAATCAATTTTCTATAGACCCCAGATATCTTCGGGACCCAAATCTTCGCCAAATCTGTCAGACATGCTTTCGAGAAGTTTCCAACTTTCTGGTAATTTTTCGTTTTGAATTTTCTATAAAAGGGGACTATTTGGTACTTTTTCTTTCTTCAAAGAAACTTTTTGAATTTTCTATAATATTGAACCTGAAACATTAATGATGTCTGCAAAAGTATCGAAAATTTAGTCATCTATTTTCTCGAATTTGTCTGCAACATATTTGCCTATTGAATTCTATTATCCCCAAACTGATACGAGTATGACGGTTGAATAAGTTGCTATGTTATCTAAGGATCCCCTGTACTAATCTTCTGTTCTATGCACTGTAATGCTAAAAATTATCTTGATTCCGTAATTCATGGTAAAGTTGAACCACTACTCGCTTTCTACGTTGGAACACTAAGTGACTTGAATTTTTCGAGAGTGGATTAAGTTACGTGGGTTGCTCGCTAGTAAGCGAGTTCACTCGGAGGCCTTGTGGCCCATTGTGATACCCTTAGAATAACCATTCCCTAATATTGAGAGAATGGTTTCCCTCCCTAATTTCGTTGGCTACTTGGTTCGTTCGGTCACCGTGAAAACCAGTCGGTGCTTCTAATAAAACCGATCATGTTTACTAGTATGCATCTCTGAGACAGATCATGGAAAAGAGCTCTACCAAGATAGAGTAGTCTGTGCTCTTGTAAGGCTGTGCAGTCACATGGAAGGTGTTGTACCGATTCCTCTTCTTCCTCATCCAAACAACTTCTGCAATAGCTATAACGTGGGTAGCCCATACGTTCCGACAAATGTCCAGTCATACTGTGGCCAGTAATTATACCAGTTAGAAGCCTAATCAAGTTTTTACTAAGAGACAAGATAGTCCTAGTCCTATCTGTTGTCAGAGTGGACTAGAGTAGTCTCGATATTCTACAAGTGGTGATATTTGACCACCTGAGTTCCGTCTCACTCAAAGCCTATTCATCTATCACTTTTGATAGGGTCGTCAGGGGAGTGTGAATATCCTTTTGCGCAAGGGTTAAGTCTAGGGACGACCCTTTTTGGCTGCTCATTCAGCAGATATTTTATTTCCCCGGGTGCCCTCATGTCCTGGAACCCATATCAAATCAACGTGATGTTGTGTCAGTTGTGCCAATGATTGAATACAATTGAGAAGACATTTCGACTTAATAACATTGGAGTAAAGAGCCTTGATTTATACAAGGCTGTCCAAGTATATATGTATACGAGTAGTCTTATTTTCCAAATTTAGTTCCCGGATTCTTCTCGCGGCTGTATAGATGGCATATATCTCTGCCTGAAGGACCGTGCAGGTGTCAGTTAGTCGAAGAGACAGTAGAAGATTTAATTTTTCGGAGAAGATTCCCAATTCCATGCCCCTTTCTGTCTTTGAGCCATCAGTGTAGATTGAGATCACATCGTCCCTTAGGACAGTGTTAGCGGCCCAATCATCCCTTGTCGGTATTCTAGTCTTGAATTACATATTAAAATTCAGTATAGATAGAATGTAGTCTGTTTCCTGCCCCATGATTGACCTGCATATCTTTTGTTGGATGGTGCCATGCGGTCGTGCTTCAGCCCGTTAGACGTAGGGCAGATTTAGCAGAAATGCAAGAGGAGTTATATTTATCACCGTCTCTAGACTAGCCTGAGGGGTGGAGCTCAAACAGCCAGTGATTGCAAGACATGGTAATCTTTGTACCTTGTTTAGAATAAAGAGGTAAGTCTTGCTATCCACCGCTCTTCACCAAACAAGAGCTCCGTAGGTCAAAATAGGTCTTATAACCGCGGTGTTCAACCAGTGCGCCATGTATGGTTTAAGACCTAATTTTTCGAGTGTACAATAATCGATATTTCCTGAGGAACTTGAAAAGCCCTTTTTAATAGTTATTCTCAAACCATTAAGGTTTTTGTGATTATATTTATACCCTACACCACAATAGTATTATGCGTTTGTGATGATGTTAGTAACATCCAAAAACATTGGTCCTACACCCACCTTGAAGTGTACTAATCGGCTCAGAATCACGTCTGTCCGTCCGTCTGTGTGACCATGTAAACCTTGAACGCACTCTACAGGTCGCAATTTCAGAACATTGACAAACAATATATAGTTTGTGTTTCTGTTTAGTGACTCCATAAAATAGAATTGACTTAATAAAACTTTGTGGTTATACTTGCTCATGTTTATCAGTTTAAGGGAGTTAGATGAGAGAAGAATGATCTATTTCTGATCTATGACGATCATCTGTCATGACTAAATCGGAGCTTACAAATGGAACCCAATCAATAAAAAAGTATTTTTTTAATTTTAAATAAATATTTTTTTATTTCGCAAAAACAGTTTTTAGAACAAAACTGGAGCTGGGGCAGCGGCATAAGTCAAAGGAGCTGAGTAGGCCAAAGGATGAGAGTAAGCGGCAGCGTATTTGGCAACAACAGGGGTAGAGTAAGCCAAAGGAGCAGCATATTTAGCTACAACTGGAGCAGTGTAGGCAACAGTCTTGGCAACAACAGGTGCAGCTACTGGGGCAACAACAGGGGTGGAGACAATACCATTATGGTTGCGGGCAATATATTGGCTACTGGTGGCGGTAACAACACCGGCGGGGGCAGCTACAACGGCGGCAGGAGCAGTGTAAGCCAATGGAGCAACAAAACCGGGTTTGGCAGCAGCGCAGGCAATGACAGCGAAGATAACAACGGCCTAAAGTTAAAGTTTTCATTATTTTTACGATAATTTTAAAAAATTTCTTTTGATAAAACTTACGAATTTGAACATTTTGTTAACGTGGGAGGGAGTTTGATCTACTTTAAGAATTGGATAATGAGTGAATGATAACATACAACTTGCTAGTAGACAATATTTATAGCAGAACTTTAACCCAATTGGTAAATTACAATAACACACACGTAACAGTTATTTTCAAATTTTATATAAACAAAACATCCTTCGGATTTACATAAAATTTAAATTCTTGTAGATTTTCTTAAAGAAGTTAACCATTTTAAAAAATAATAATTATTATATATGTATATATATAACCTAAAACTCCATATAGAAATGTTTTTGTATGTAAATCATATTTACTAAACAGTAAGTTAATTTCAGTGTTAAACTATACATATATATAAAAAATCCAAGAGTTTATAATAAATTAACATTTTTATTTAAAATTCATAATGCGTGCGTAGTTAAACTAAATTGTCAGTTTAAATCATGAAGTTTAAACACTTGTCTTTAAAGTTACAAACATGTTAATATCTTAAGCTTATATTAAAGCTTTGATATATGTTTAATAAAGATTTAAAACACTTTATAGTACGTGCTTTTTTTCAAGCTCTTTAATTAGTTCATTTTACAGATTTATTACTATAAATAGTTTAACGGTTTATCAAACGTTTAACAATTACAATTTAACTGTTTTAACAAACAAGTCTAAATCACAAACAAACAAAATCAAAATGTTCAAATTTGTAAGTTTGAAGTTTGTCTTTTAAAATATCCTTTAAATATTAATTAATAATCTCTATAATTCTATCCAATAGGCCGTTGTTATCTTCGCTGTCATTGCCTGTGCTGCTGCCAAACCCGGTTTTGTGGCTCCTTTGGCTTACACTGCTCCTGCCGCCGTTGTAGCAGCCCCCGCTGGTGTTGTTACTGCCACCAGTAGCCAATATATTGCCCGTAACCACAATGGTATTGTCTCCACCCCTGTTGTTGCTCCAGTAGCTGCCCCTGTTGTTGCCAAGACTCTTGCCTACACTGCCCCTGTTGCTGCAGCTTATACTGCTCCTGTTGTAGCCAAATACGCCACCGCCTACTCTGCTCCTTTGGCCTACTCCACCCCAGTTGTTGCCAAATACGCCGCCGCTGACTCTCATCCTTTGGCCTACTCAGCTCCTTTGACTTATGCCACTGCCCCAGCTCCAGTTTTGTTTTAAAAACTATTTAGTCTGGTTGCAAAAATTATAATAGCGCAATAATTGTGATTTTAGGAAAATAATAAAAAATTTTAATATAATTTTTAATTTAAATTTTTCAAAAGTTTTATTTTTTAAACAATTTACGGAAGAACATTTTTCACAAAGAGGAGGAATATTTAGGATTAAAAAAAGGGGAAAAACGGGTAAAACAGATTTTCTTGATTACACAGATCAACAAATTTTGAAACCAGAGACCAAAGTATACTTTTCTAACGGCTATAGACGTCATTTGCATCTACGAGCGACCGTGCTCGACGTCTGGTACCAAACTTACACCAAACTGTTTATAATTTTTCAATACCATTCGTTGTCAAAGTATACAGATAGGTACGACAACACTATGTAATGTTAACAACTCAACGTTGTCAACATTGCAACAATTCGTTGTCGAAATCTAAATTTTATACACATCCGTTGTCTAAATGTTAAAAAACATGATAAGCTCACTATAGGCAACAGATTGTTTTATCAATAGTGATCTTACCACGTTTGTTAACATTTAGACAACGGATGTGTATAAAATTTACATTTCGACAACGAATTGTTGCAATGTTGTCAACATTACATAGTGTTGTCGTACGTATGTATATACTTTTGACAACGGATGGTATTGAAAAATTATAAACAGTTTGGTGTAAATTTGGTACCAGGAGTGTATATTTATTTTTCCCTCTGTGAAGGATGGAGCAGCGCTGAATCCGAATACGTTCAAAAACGGGGTCTTTAAATACTTCATGACACGATATTTGTCATGAAATTATGATTACTAGTACTTTTTCGAAATTCGTACTATTGTTAAGAAACTATTGGACTTAGCTCTAAAAATTTTTAGACAACTCTTTCGTACTTTTTTTGAATTCAGTTCTTTATTCCCTAAATGGGAGAAAACTGTATTTTGGTACTTTTTTTGTTTGTACTGACACTGCAATATTTTTTCAAAATAAATTGATTGCTATTTCAATGGGAAGTAAAAAGTACCAAAAAGGGGAAAAACGGAAATTTTAGTTTTATTCACATTCATTGAGCTAATTTACATAAAATTTGGAAAAGTTCTTAGTTAATCACCCCTATCGCCAATAGAAGTGAAATTTTTGTTCCCTTGAAATTTTCATTCCCCTCGAAAGGCAACAGCTGTTCAAAATTCCGTCAACAAATCTCACAACAGGGGATTTTTTTCACGACAAAAAAGTTAGTGAACGAAAAAAGTGAAAAGGGAACATATTTCAAGTGAAATATAAATTGGCGATAGGGATTAATTTATTCACACAAGAGATGCTATTGGTGTGTTAATTTGAATTCAGGTACTGAAACCTCTAAAGGGACAAATTCGGGACAATAGTTTTTTAAATACAGAATTATTCTTGACCAAACGAATGCATATTTGTAGTGACACTGCTAACTGCCAAAAAATACACATTTCGCCTGTATCGTTATATTAATGTAATTTTCGTAAATACTACGTACAATTTCCTATCATCGACGAAACTTTTCATTGCATTAAGGTAAAAGTTTCATTAGGGTTACGAAGCGTTTTTCTTTCAGTGTATCGTTTAAGTTTTTTCGTTGACATAAACTTTTAAAAATGGAGTATTTTGAAAACTTAATGCACGAAAAAGTCTGTTCTTGGAGCGGAAAGGGAAAATTGTACAATTCGTATTAGTACTTTCCTCGCAGGAAGAATTTATTCGTCCCTAATTGAATAAAACCCCTAAAGAGGGAATTTTTTGATACTTTTCATTCATCAAATGGTACTTTTTGAATTTTCTTTAAATATTGCATATAGAAACATAAAATTTAACATGATTGAATGAGAATCTAAAGGAGGTGATGTTTAGGTACTTTTTCGTTCTTCATATGAAAATGGTTCTTTTGGAGAAACATATATTTTAACCGCAGGGTCCCGACTGAATAAGATTTTGTAAAATTGGTTACTTTTTAAATTTTCTATAATGTGGCAGAGAAAAATGGCCCTTATTAAATGAGAATTTATAAGAGGGAGATTTCAGGTACCTTTTCGTTCTTCAAATGGTACTTTTTGTATTTCTATAATATTCAACCTATAAAAACTTTAACATATAGGGACTTGAGTGAATGATATTCTATAAAAAGGAGCAATAAGGTACTTTTCGTTGAATTTTTTTATAGCATTAAAGATACCTTATGGTATTTTTCATTCTTCAAATGATACTTTCGTAATGTTCTATAAAGTGTCACCAAAACACATGAAATTAATGAGAATTTATTCATGTGATACTTTTTGAATTAATTATAATATTGAAACTAAACTCACACAGTCCTGATTGAATCAGATTTTGGTACTGTATTGTTCTTCAAATGGTACAAATTAATAGAGGACTAACAAGCTCTACAGCGCTAGTTCGAACATTACATCGTAAAATGGCGACAAGCGAGCATAGTATTGACTTATTTAACTCCTTATTTGTAAGCGAGCTGTATGAAAGTAATGAGTTTTTTAACTTTAAATTATACTAAACATTTATTAACATCTTCATTAAATCAGAATTATTTAATTAACATCAATTAAGCAACCAGATTAAACAGTTTTTAGAACAAAACTGGAGCAGGGGCAGCGGCATAAGTCAAAGGTGCAGAGTAGGCCAAAGGATGAGAGTAAGCGGCGGCATATTTGGCAACAACAGGGGCGGAGTAAGCCAAAGGAGTAGAGTAGGCAGCAGCGTATTTGGCTACAACGGGAGCGGTATAAGCAGCAGCAACAGGGGCAGAGTAGGCAAGAGTCTTAGCAACAACAGGGGTAGCTACTGGGGCGACAACAGGGGTGGACACAATACCGTTGTGGTTGCGGGCAATATATTGGCTACTGGTGGCAGTAACAACACCAACAGGGGCAGCTACAACGGCGGCAGGAGCAGTATAAGCCAAAGGAGCAACTAAACCGGGCTTGGCAGCAGCACAGGCAATGACAGCGAAGATGACAACGGCCTAAAGGATTTAAACAAAATTATTATTAATATTTAAATGATATTTTAAAAAACAAACTTCTAACTTACGAATTTGAACATTTTGATTTAGTTTGATTGTGATTTAGACTTGTTTGTTGAAACAGTTAAATTGTAATTGTTAAACGTTTGATAAACCACTAAACTATTTATAGTAATAAATCAAGAAAATGAACTAATTAGGTGGGCGTGCATAAAAGGCACGTCCTAAACTGTTTTAAATATTTATAAAACAAATATCAAAACTTTAATATGTGCTGGAGATATTAACATATTTGTAACTTTAGAGACAGGTGTTTAAACTTTATGATATAAATTGTAGTAAATTTATATTAAGTATGTTCAAGTATGCACTTTGAATATTTAATAAAGGTTTGAACTCTTGAAATTTTTATGTATAATTTAACACTCGATTTTTATTATTATATATTTGGTGGTAAATCTACAAATAATAATTATTATTTCAGAAATGACCAATTCTTTAACAAAATGTACAAGAATTCGAATTTTATGTAAATTTGGAGGATTTTTAATCGATAATATTTAAATAACTGTTTTGTATATGTACCTGTAATTTCCCAAATATGTTAAAGTTCTGGTATATATATTGCCTACTAGCAAAGTTTTTGTTATCACTCACTCATTATCCACTTCTACAAGTAGACCAAAATCCCACTTTAGCAAAATGTTCAAATTCGTAAGTTTTATTAAAAGCTAATTTTTTAAAATTATCATAATACTAATGAAAAATGTAACTTCAGGCCGTTGTTATCTTCGCTGTCATTGCCTGCGCTGCTGCCAAACCCGGTTTGATTGGTGCTCCTTTGGCTTACACTGCTCCTGCCGCCGTTGTAGCTGCTCCCGCTGGTGTTGTTACCGCCACCAGTAGCCAATATATTGCCCGCAACCACAATGGTATTGTCTCCACCCCTGTTGTTGCCCCAGTAGCTGCACCTGTTGTTGCCAAGACTGTTGCCTACACTGCTCCTGTTGCTGCCGCTTATACTGCTCCCGTTGTGGCTAAATACGCTGCTGCTTACTCTCATCCCTTGGCTTACTCCACCCCAGTTGTTGCCAAATACGCTGCTGCTTACTCTCATCCTTTGGCCTACTCAGCTCCTTTGACTTATGCCGCTGCTCCAGTTTTGTTGTAAAAACTGTTTTTGATATGTGCTTTTGTGTTGATTAGTGCGAAATAAAAAATAATTTATTTAAAACTTAATCTTCTGGATTTTTATTTACTCATCTATTTGATTACTTTGATTCTTAATGTCTGTAACACATGGAATTATTAGTGCTAAGAACTAAGTAAAGTAATCGGTACAATTTTCTGCGATGGTTGATATACATCCGCTCATGTAATTTTCAATCAAGCGAAACATCCGACAGTTTCAATTTCTCTTCGGAATTTTATAATATAAAACTTCGTAACTAAAATATTAATAAGATGTCAAGAGTACAAGATGTCGAAGTGCTTTACTTGAGCACCTGCCGTGTCTGCAATCATCACTCATCACCGACCCTTGGTGTATCTTATACACAGGTAGCAATTTTTGTACATGTTTTGCCGGTCCAAGAAAACAAGAAAACCTCTATGGTGTCACCTGTATGAGATATCTTTCATCCATTATCATTCAACCTAGCACACTTCTCATTCATTCGACAAACCCACAGAGAACAACATCCGACACACTCATTCATTATGTATCATATGAACTTTCCACCAACTCATTTCCACTCTCATTTGTGCGGTATTTGTTGACTTCGGCAACAGCACCGAACTTATCCAGTATTATAGATTTCACCGTGCATCAGTCTTTTTACCCACATTCTCTTCCCGCGAATATGGGTTTAAACCTTAGCCACCACGCGCACCCCGAAGGGACCTCTCCCATAACCGGGACAAGAAAAAGTCCGAAACTCTGACCTGCGAGCCACCGATTATGTGGTTCTCTGGTTCAATCCCATGTCAAATCATTCCAAGGAAAGGCGGAGGATACATTTGATTTGTACTGGTACTGGTAGCACCTCTTTTCCCCGAGATTGCATATCGTCTAGTCTATAGTCCAGTCTATAGTCTAGTTTATAGTCAAGTCTATAGTCTAGTCTATAGTCTAGTCTATAGTCTAGTCTATAGTCTAGTCTATAGTCTAGTCTATAGTCTAGTCTATAGTCTAGTCTATAGTCTAGTCTATAGTCTAGTCTATAGTCTAGTCTATAGTCTAGTCTATAGTCTAGTCTATAGTCTAGTCTATAGTCTAGTCTATAGTCTAGTCTATAGTCTAGTCTATAGTCTAGTCTATAGTCTAGTCTATAGTCTAGTCTATAGTCTAGTCTATAGTCTAGTCTATAGTCTAGTCTATAGTCTAGTCTATAGTCTAGTCTATAGTCTAGTCTATAGTCTAGTCTATAGTCTAGTCTATAGTCTAGTCTATAGTCTAGTCTATAGTCTAGTCTATAGTCTAGTCTATAGTCTAGTCTATAGTCTAGTCTATAGTCCTAGTCTATAGTCTAGTCTATAGTCTAGTCTATAGTCTAGTCTATAGTCTAGTCTATAGTCTAGTCTATAGTCTAGTCTATAGTCTAGTCTATAGTCTAGTCTATAGTCTAGTCTATAGTCTAGTCTATAGTCTAGTCTATAGTCTAGTCTATAGTCTAGTCTTATAGTCTAGTCTATAGTCTAGTCTATAGTCTAGTCTATAGTCTAGTCTATAGTCTAGTCTATAGTCTAGTCTATAGTCTAGTCTATAGTCTAGTCTATAGTCTAGTCTATAGTCTAGTCTATAGTCTAGTCTATAGTCTAGTCTATAGTCTAGTCTATAGTCTAGTCTATAGTCCTAGTCTATAGTCTAGTCATAGTCTAGTCTATAGTCTAGTCTATAGTCTAGTCTATAGTCTAGTCTATAGTCTAGTCTATAGTCTAGTCTATAGTCTAGTCTATAGTCTAGTCTATAGTCTAGTCTATAGTCTAGTCTATAGTCTAGTCTATAGTCTAGTCTATAGTCTAGTCTATAGTCTAGTCTAGCGTCTAGTCTATAGTCTAGTCTATAGTCAGTCTAATAGTCTAGTCTATAGTCTAGTCTATAGTCTAGTCCTATAGTCCTAGTCTATAGTCTAGTCTATAGTCTAGTCTATAGTCTAGTCTATAGTCTAGTCTATAGTCTAGTCTATAGTCTAGTCTATAGTCCTAGTCTATAGTCCTAGTCTATAGATCTATGTATATAGTCTATTAGTTATATCTAGTCTAATAGTCTAGTCTATAGTCCTAAGTCTAATAGTCTATTCTATAGTCTAGTCTATGTCCTAGTCTATAGTCTAGTCTATAGTCTAGTCTTAGTCTAGGTCAGAGTCTCGTCTAATAGTCTGTCTAAGTTAGTCATAGTCTAGTCTATAGTCTAGTCTATAGGCTAGTCTATAGCTAGTCTATAGTCTAGTCTATAGTCTAGTCTATAGTCCTAGTCTATAGTCTTAGGCAGTCCTAGTCTAGTCAGTCATAAGTCTAGTCTATAGTCTAGTCTATAGTCTAGTCTATAGTCTAGTCTATAGTCTAGTCTATAAATTTCCTGGAATTGTACATAATCTAAAGGAACTTCTATAGCGTAGCTATAGTTAAGGGTCATATTCCCAAATAATAAAATTATAAAAATAACTTTTTTCTAAAAATATTTTTTTTATTTGGCACTACTTAAATCAATAACACAGCAAAAACAGTTTTTAGAACAAAACTGGAGCTGGGGCAGCAGCATAGGTCAAAGGAGCAGAGTAGGCCAAAGGATGAGAGTAAGCGGCGGCGTATTTGGCAACAACGGGAGCAGAATAAGCCAAAGGAGCGGTGTAAGCAGCAGCAACGGGGGCAGTGTAGGCAACAGTCTTGGCAACAACAGGGGCAGCTACTGGGGCAACAACAGGGGCGGTGGCAATACCATTGTGGTTGCGGGCAATATATTGGCTACTGGTGGCGGTAACAACACCAGCGGGAGCAGCTACAACAGCGGCAGGAGCAGTGTAAGCCAAAGGAGCAACAAAACCAGGTTTGGCAGCAGCACAGGCAATGAGAGCGAAGATAACAACGGCCTAAAGATAGAATTTGATTTTAGTGATTTGATGATTTTCAAATTTTGTTTTATTTATACTTACGAATTTGAACATTTTGTTTAGGTTAGAGTTGATTCTACTTTGAAGAAGTGGATAAGAGTGAGTGATAACAAAAAACTGTCAAACAGCCAATATTTATACTAGAAGTTAAGTTAAACTTGTGAAAGATTAAATAATAAATAAAACAGTTATTTTGAAATTTTATGTAAAAAAATCCTTCAGATTTACATAAAACTCTTATTCTTGTATATTTTATTAAAGAAGTTGACATTTTTAAAATAATAATTATTATTTGTAGTTTAACTAAATAATTTAACTAAAACAAATAAATCTATGTATGTAAATCATAACAAACAGTTAGTTAAATTCAGTGTTAAATTGTACATAAAAATTCCAAGAGTTCAAATAAATAAATATAAAATAAATTTAAAATTCATAACGCATACGAGAAGCTTAAACTCAATTTTCAGTTCAAATCAAAAAATTTAAACACTTGTCTTTAATTTTACTAAAATGTTAATATCTCTACTACATTTTAAAGCTTTGGGATTTGTTATGATTCAAATCAAAACTTTATGACCTGCTTTATATTCACGCCCCTTAATTAGTTCATTATATTGAATTATTACTATAAATAGTGTAACGATTTATCAAACGGTTAACAATTACAATTTAACTGTTTTAACAAACAAGTCTAAATCACAATCAAACAAAATCAAAATGTTCAAATTTGTAAGTTAGAAGTTTGTCTATCAAAATATCGTTTATATATTAATATAATTATGTTTAAATCCTATAGGCCGTTGTCATCTTCGCTGTCATTGCCTGTGCTGCTGCCAAACCCGGTTTTGTAGCTCCTTTGGCTTACACTGCTCCTGCCGCCGTTGTAGCTGCCCCCGCTGGTGTTGTTACTGCCACCAGTAGCCAATATATTGCCCGTAACCACAATGGTATTGTCTCCACCCCTGTTGTTGCTCCAGTAGCTACTCCTGTTGTTGCCAAGACTGTTGCCTACTCTGCCCCTGTTGCTGCTGCTTATACCGCTCCCGTTGTAGCCAAATACGCTGCTGCCTACTCTACTCCTTTGGCTTACTCCGCCCCTGTTGTTGCCAAATATGCCGCCGCTTACTCTCATCCTTTGGCCTATTCAGCTCCTTTGACTTATGCCGCTGCCCCAGCTCCAGTTTTGTTCTAAAAACTGTCTAGTCTGGTTGCTTAATTGATGATAATTAATTAATTGTGATTTAATGAAAATGTTAATAAATTGTTAGTATAATTTTAGTATTTAAAATTTTAAGAGTTTTTATTTCGAAAACCGGATTTAGATTAGTATCATATGTAAAACCGATTTTTCGGTAAAAACTAATTTTTCATAAAAAATGGGGTTTGCATTATGTTTGTAATCAGAAAGTGCAACATTAGAATACAATATCGTCTTTATTTGGGACCTATAACGTTTTCGTTGAATATGGATGAATAGATCGAACGATCAAGTGTTTCGATTAAAAAGATCGAATTGCATTGGGTGTAGACAACAAAGCTTTCTCTCCATCGAAGTCGAAGTTTGTGTCCTCAAAGCTTTAGCTTTACTTTTTTCATTTGGAAAATTATATGAATGTGTTCAATCGGTTTCAACGTGCGAAAAGTGGTTTCTGCAGTTCAGAAGTGGTGATTTTCATACGAGGAACAAATATCGTCCAGGCCAACCAAATAGGTTTGAAGATCAAGTCAAACTCAACAAGAACTTTCAAAATAATTGGATTTTAAAACGATTGCAAGGATTCATCCAAAAGTAAGGAAATTGAATACCAGACGAATTTAAGCCGAGTGACCTAGAATGTTAATTCTGCATGTCCGAAATGCAGAAAGTCAGTTATGGATCGCTCTGTGTTTGGTGGACCAAACCATTAGTGGCTGCTGAAATCTATCACAGGGAACCTTCTACGTCAAATGCAACTGATTCGTTGGAAGCTTGACTGAAAATCGCCCACGGTATACATCTGTTGAAATATATTTAAAAAGTGTTTGGAAAGTTTTGCCTCACCTCCTCACCTTTTCTGAAACTCCGTTTCCTGTTCGTAGTTCCTGAGATTTTTTATTTTTATTTGGAATAACATTGTTTCCAAGATATATGGATCCAATTTCGACAAAAGTCTGGCAATGACAGAAAGAGTGTTTCACCGTTTCATTGACCTCTCAGCTTGCTCTTCATACGTAAGAATCCGTTCGTTCAATTTTGTATAGTTGTGTATGTCCACTAAGAATATGTACCATCATACTTAACTCAGACTTATACATTCTAAGAGGGTACATTTTCGTCCTGCTCTCGTTGTTATTAAACCAAAGGATTTTCGTTCCATCGTTCCATTATTCTATAAGGCTGAATGGAATACCCTCGTCCATGATTTTGATTCTGAATTTTAATTTCGTTGCCGTCAGCTAAACTTCCCCAAGTTCCCTTTCCTTTCAATACCTCTGAAAGAGTATTCGGTTGAGATTCTCTTAGAGTTCTGCATTAGATTTAAAGTTATCAGCTGATATCGCGCCGATCGGATGGTCCGGTCGAAATTAAATTTCACATGGGCGTAGCCAAGCCGAACGCTCTAGAAACGGCGCTATAGGGGCTCTAAGTTGGATACCTTTGAAATTTTTAACTTCTATAATTTACGAGTTATAGGCATTTGAAAATTAATATGTACAAATTTGCTTACACTTAGATCCGCATCTTTTTACATAGCACATTCGGGAACGGAAGTTTCCTTCAAGCTTTCTGACCAATGTAGCGTTCTTCAGGCTGAATTGTCTGCCATAAAACGGGCTGTAAACTGGATCAGGTTTTACCGAATATATGGTGTTAATATTCAAATATATACCGATGCCAGGCAGCTCTTAAGGTTCTAAGTGGTGTCTACACAACATCAAACTTAGTCCTAGAATGTCGGACATCCCTTAATGAGATGGCGAAACATTCCACAATAGGACTGTACTAGATTCCAGGACATCAACAAATTTCTGGTAACACCATTGCGGACTCTCTTGCCAAGTAGGGTTCCTCACTTGCAAGAAAGCACACCGACCCTTTCGTCGGCATACCGCTTTCAACCTGCAAATGCTCTATATGTGAAAAATTATATGAGCTTGCGAAATGCAGATGGTCGACAGAGGCCAAGTGCAGGCAAGGATCATGTGGCCATTATTCAACCCAAAAAGATCACAAGCCTTTCTCCATATTCAATCTACGGAACTTAACGGCGATGGTAACTGGCCACTGGCCAGCAAGAAGACTAAACTTAGCCAGTAATGACTTCTGCAGGAGCTGCCAGGATGAAGAGGAAGAAGAGAGTATAACTCACTTCCTCTGTCATTTTCCTGCCCTAGCAGATCATAGAATTAGTCTGCTAGGTAGCTACTTCTTGCATGACTTAGCGGATCTATGGGAGGTCGACATCCGACAGATAGATTCCTATATTCGTGCGACCAACTAGTTCGGTTTAGGAAACCAGAGTAAGTAGGTTGAAGTGTAATAATACGTTGACCGTTTTCTCTCGTTTCAGGTATCACAAAGGGATCAATATACTGGACCTAAGTGTGTCCCCAGTGAAGACATCGTGAGGACGACCTGCTATCCTAACCTATGTTTTTCTGAGAGTTATCTTTACATGAAAAAATCATGGACTATTTTTATACCCTACACCACTATAGTGGGGAGGGTATAATGCGTTTGGGCAGTGAGTCCGTGTAAAGTGTGTGCGCACGCTGTAGGTCGCAATTTACGAGATAGTTTTATGAAATTTTGCACATACTCTATTGCACTATTCAAGGGATACGGTTGCGTGGGAGCTATATGAAATAATGGACCGATTTTAACCATTTTCAATAGGCTTCGTCCTTGGGCCAAAAGAAGAGTATGTATCACAGACGGACACACAGATGGATATAGCTAAATCGACTCTGAAAGTGATTCTGGGCCGATTGGTATACTTTAAGGTGGGTATAGGACCAATATTTTTGGGACCAATATTTTGACGAAATAATAGACAGATTTTAACCGTTTTCAATAGGCTTCGTCCTTGGGTCAAAAGAAGAGTATGTATCACAGATGGATATAGCTAAATTGACTTAGAAAGTGATTCTAAGCCGATTGGTATACTTTAAGGTGGGTGTAGTACGAATATTTTTGGGTGTTACAAATATTAGCACAAACGCATAATACCCTCCCCACTCTAGTGGTGTAGGGTAAATTAATCCAAAATGTTAACATACTCACTGGTATAGGGTATCATATGATCGGTCATGCCCGACTATACATTCATATTTGTTTGAATATGTAGCCCTTATGCCCTCGCATCCTTTCGAATTTGACCTTTTTTTTATCAAACTTTTAACTTTGAGCCACATGTTCTAAAAGCCCAAACTGAGAGGTATTTATAGACTAAAAAAGCACAATTTGTATTTCTAATGTAAATCCAGAATGGGGCAGAATTTCGCCAAATTCCAACTATTCTTTGTTTTGAAATAATATGACGTCTGCGGAAGTATATTTCGTATAGATTTTATAATAACAATTTTTCTAGTTTATCAAGCCTATTTTTGTTTTCTTAAAGAACTATTTTAAAAGACAATATTTGTATGCAAAAGATGTTTAAATTGCAAAAACTAAATAAGAAATAAAATTTAACAATTTATTTATATAGATAAAATCAATTATTTATGGCAATAATCGTTTCAAACTCTAAGACACCCTACAGTTAAAGGAAACCGCTATTCTTCATTGTTAACAGACTTGTTAATCTACCTAAACTTAGAGTGTAAAAGAGCTAAGTCTAATTTTTATACAAACTAAAGAGTTAAATAAGGAGTATAAATTAATTTATTTTAAATTTAAAACTTTTTTATTAAAGGATTTTATTTGCAAATTATACAAAGTCTAGAAAATTTGGATTTTAGTTCTGTTTTGGGAACTTAATACATTTTGATTTAAAGACGATATGGTATAAAAAGGTTTTTAGTATTTTTTAATAAATCTAGTAAACTTTTCTCTCGAATTTATATTAAAACTAGCAATACCCAGTGTGCTTTGCTACCCTAAAAGCAATATAAATAAAAAATCTTCTTAACAATTTTGAAGATTCTAACTGTAATGTTTTCCAGAGATGCATTTTTTCCGAACGTTAATTAAGATTTTAATGTAATCGATGACAAATTAAAAAAAAAATCTAATATTTTCCCAGATATACGAAATTCTGTATTTAATTCATATAGGGGGTGCCAAGACCCCATTGAAAGTCCGCCCGTTATTCTCTAAATGTCAAAGATCTTCATGTAGAATTTGAAGATTCTAGCTCTAATAGTTTCTCAGATATACGAATTTTTCTATTTAATTCATATGGGAACTCACAGCCCCCAGATGAAAGTCCGCCCTTTTTTTCTCCAAAATGTTCATAATATGAATATGTATAATAAAGTTCTTCTTGCTATATTTGAAGAATCTTGTTCTATTAGTTTCCCAGATAAGCGAAATTTTGTATTTAATTCATATGTGAGGTGCCAAGCCCCCCATTGAAAGTCCGCCCGTTATTCTCTGAATGTTCACATGAATATCAAAGTTCTTCAATTAAAATTTGAAGATTCTAGCTCTAATAGTTTCTCAGATATAATAATTTTCCTATTTAATTTATATGGGCTCCAAGCCCCCCATGACGAAAGTCCGCTCTTTTTTCTCCAAAATGTTCAGATGAATATTTAAGTTCTTAGTGCAAAATTTGAAGTATTTAGTTCAATTAGTTTCCCAGAATCTGGGACCCAGATAAACCAATTTTTGTATTTTATTAATATGGGAGGTGCTGCTCCCCCCATGGGTAGTCCGAAAATTTATTTCCCAAAATGTTTACATGGATGTTAAAGTTATTCGTGCAAGTTTTTAATATTCTAACTATAATAGTTTCCAAGATAAACGAATTTTTGTATTTAATTTATATGGGAGGTACCAGGCCCCCTAATGCTTATCCGCCCACTTTTTGTCTTAAGTAATTATATTGATACTAAAGTTGTTCCGACAAAATTTGAAGACTCTAACTATTATATTATCTCAGATATACTAATTTAATATTTTCTTAATATGGGCGTGGCACGTCGCCCACATGAAATTTCAACATAAAAAGTAGCCTATAGTTCCTTCCAGACATACAGGAAGAAAATTTCAGGAAAATCGGTCCAGCCGTTTAGCAGTCTATAAAGCACAAATAAACAAACATACATACATACAAACACACTTTCATAGAAGTATCGGAAACTTTAAGAACTTGACCTAAAATTTCAAAATTGTTCATAAAAATTAGTTGACATTACTTTTTAGCAATTTACTCAAAATGGTTACAAATCAGTTAAAGTAACAAAAATTTCTTTAGCTGCACTTTTCATACTCAAAAAAAAAAAAGTTTCGCAATACCAAAATTTAAAATTCAAATATCATACCAACCCACACATTTTAATTTAGATTTAAAGGAATTCAGTAAAAATAAAAATTCTTGTATATTTCCAAAATATTTAAAAATTTGCAAGGCTATGCATTCAATTTGACTTATTTCTTATGCATAAAACGTCATAGTCATAGACTACCCAAACAATTGTTAAGAAAACTTAACACGTTTTATTTAAATGTGAATTAAATTTAATAACTAGAGTATAAAAAGGGTAGCACAACACAGCAGCATTATTCAGTTTTATTCAAAACAAAACAAGAAAATCAACTAAACAACAAAATGGCCAAATTCGTAAGTAGAATTAAGAAATAATCTTAAAACAAAAAGTCCTTAGAGTCCTAATAAAGTGTGTGTGTTTTATTGTTCAGATCATTGTTTTGTGCGCTTTCATTGCCTGTGCTGCCGCTAAACCCGGTGTTGTAGCTCCTTTGGCTTATACTGCTCCCGTTGCTGCTCCTTTAGCTTACTCTGCTCCTTTGGCCTATACTGCCCCTGTTGCTGCTTATGCTGCCGCCCCTGTAGCTTACGCTAATGCTCATTTGGATGCCGCTTATGCCAGCAGCCGTGTTGACATTAAGCAAAACTACAATGCTGCTGTAGTTCCCGCCACCTATGCTGCCGCCGCTGCTGTCCCCGTTGCCACTCCTTTCGCTGCTCCCGTAGCCCCCGTTGCTCCTGTAGCTCCTCTTAAATACACCGCTGCCCCCGTTTTGTTGTAAATTTTTGGGTTTTTCAAGTTTTTTTTTTTTGTAAATAAAATGAATAGTTTTAATTGAAAGTTTAAAGGATGTTGTTTTTCATTCTCATTCAATATAAAATGATTTCAATTCTCTTAGGAAGTACTATTCGAAATTAGTACTTTGTACTAATTTCTATGATTTGTTAGTTCTTTAAAAATCCTTACCAAGCTCATGGTAATAGGGGAATCCGAAAGGTACAAAAAGGGGAAAAAAGTAGAACCCTTAGTGAACCTTAGTCACAATCAACAAAACTTCGTATTAAACTCGTACCAAATATTTCCTCAAAAAATAAAATTGAATAATTTTTTGGTACTTTTTTGAAATTTATAGTGTTAATTTTTGTCAGTTCAGCTAGGGGGATGAAAAAGGCACCAGAACAGAAAACCGAAAGAACTATATCCTATTGTTAATTGAAAAATAAAACAAGTTCGGCTATAAAGAATCTTAAAGTACAAAAAGTCCCTTTCATTCGATTCTCATTCAATCAGTTTCCTATATATAAAATTTTATATTTCTGTGTTCAATATCGTAACAAATCAAAAAGTACCACCTGAAAAATGAAAAAGTACAAAAGTCTCTCTTTATAAAGACCGTATGTCATGTGTTTCGGTTCTCCATTATAGAGAATCCAAAAGGTACCATTTAAAGAATGAAAAAGTACCAAAGAGTCCTCACTTACAAATTATTATTCAGTCAGGACCATGCATGTTCAAATATATGTTTCTATGTTGAATATTCAAAAAGTACCAAACAAATTTTATAAATTAAATTTCCCGTTTTTCCCCTTTTCCTTTCCCCTAGAAAATATTTTGTTTCAATAAATATTACAGAATTTGTACGTAATTTAATAGGCATAAGTCAGTAATTCGAAAAACTTTTCTTAATGTGCTGCAAAAAATGTACAAAAAATACTTTTCTCTCCCTTTTACATCCATAAAGTACTGAATTTTAAAAAAGCTCGAAATAAGTATCTCATAATTTTGAAAGATATATCCAAAATATTTACAAAAATTTTATTATCTTTATTAGTTAAAAAGTTCAAAAGGGCCAAAAAAGGTACCAAATTCACCTTTGTTACACATTTTCTTCCGTTAAAAGTACGAATTTCAAAAAGTACCAGACACCCATCTGCTAATTTTAAGAGAAGATACAGGTGCATTTAAAATATATATCGTGTTAGATTTCCCCTTTTCTTGCTCTAAATGTACAAATTTCCAAAAATCGTTCCTTAGTGGATCTATATAACCAAAAACACATCTGATTCTAGGTTCAGCCGTTTGGACTGTGCGATGATGAATCAGTCAGTCAGTAACGCTACTTCTTTATATACATAACTAGCTATACCCAGTGTGCTTCGCGACCCTGATCGTATATATATCTGCAATATCAAAAAGTCCCCCTTTTAGAGATTTCAAGTTTCTAGGATCAATATTATAAAAAATTCAGAAAGTATCGTTCGAAGAACGAAAAAGTACCAAAAAGTCTCCTTTGATATGTTCCCACTTACTCCGGACTCTACGTGTTTAATTTCATGTTTCTAGATTCAATATTATAGAAAATGCAAAAAGTACCTTTTGAAGAATGAATACGTACAAAAAAGTACCCTTTTATAGATTCTCATTTACTTCGAGCTCTACATGGTTCTAGCTTCAATTTAATAGAAAACTCAATAAAGTACCAGTCGAAGTATGATAAAGTACCAATAAGTTCAATGTAATAGAAAACTCAAAAAGTACCAGTCGAAGGACAAAAAAGTACAAAAAAGCCCCCTGTTATAGATTCTCATTTACTCCGAGCTCTACATGCTTAATTTCATGTTTTTAGGTTCAATATTATAGAAAACTCAAAAAGTACCAGTTAAAAAAACGAAAAAGAACGAAAAGTGAGCAAAAAGTCCCATTTTATACGATCTCATTTACTCCGGACTCTACATGCTTAATTTCTTGTTTCTAGGATCATTATTATGGAAAATTAAAAAATACAACTTAAAAAACGAAAAAGTACCAAAAATTTCCCTTTTATAGATTTTAAAATAAAGTACCAAAATACAGTTTTTATCCGTTTGTTCCCTAAAGGGGCCGAATTTGTAAAAAGTACCAGACACCTGTCCGCTTATTTTTTAAATGAATGACAATAAGCTTTAAACTGTTCTAGTTTAGGAGATATGAGGTTACCGAATTTAGCCGCTTTTACCCTTTTTTTACCCCCTAAACATTCGAATTTCCAAAAATCTTATTGGATCTTTTTGGTGGGAAAATTTCAGCTCTTTAGCTTCAACCGTTTAGGCTGTGCGATAATGAATCAGTCAGTCAGTCAGTGAGTCAGTAACGTTAGAATTTTATTGATTGATATAGAAGATGATGAAGCTGAAGATGAACATGAACCGTTTCTAATGTTAATCTCTAGCCAAAAGAAAAGACAAATTTGCTGTAATATCTGCTATAGTTTCTGAAAAAAACTTATCAATAGCGATAAAACAAGTAATAAATATTTTATGCACCGATTTTGCCGAAGATTAATTTCAATATACATACAGACAGACAGTTTGACTGACAGACATACATCGTAAAATGATTCCCCTATCTATAAGGTCTCGGAATATATAAACTTTACAGGGTCGTTAAATTATATTATAAAAATGTCGAGAAAGTAACGGGTATAAAAGTAAAGATTTTGTTAAGGTAATAAAACATTGCCTTGTTAACCTTGAAACTAAAGAAGATAGCATCCGAAGTTCTCGTTTTGTTGTCCTAATCAGTGTTTACAAAAACTACATTTCCTACCAAGTTTGATGCAGTATAGAGGCCTTACTAAAGGCATTATTTTATAGACTCAAGTACACGCAGTCACATTTCAAAATCGTTTCAATTTTACATGTTAATAGAATGCTTATTTAAAAAGGGCCTGTAGAAGGTCTTCCGTTAAAGGCCTCTATTGGAAGTTCTTTTGTTGAAGTCTTTTAAGGTCTTGCACTTTAAGGCTTATTAGAAGATCTTCAGTTGAAATAGAATGTCCTCATAGGAAATTACTTTAATAGTTATATTGACTTATTCATTAGAACTTTAAATGTTTTAAATCATAATTAAATTAAAAAATCACTTACCTTATTTAACACTTATTTTCCTTTTCGGCAACAATTTTATTTCAGCTTTTTTACAAACTTTTAATTAGCTTTTTATTTATTTTTTTATTTCAAAGCTTTTTTTATTTATTTTCACCACATTTTTTTTAATTTCTTAGCTTTTTTCTTGCTTTTTCCTTCTCATTTCCTTTATTATAATTGAAAGCTTTTGACTTATTTGAAATTATTTTACTTCTTTATCTTAACTTTACAAAACTTATAAAAGCTTTTCTTTTCTCATTAACAAGCTTTTTTTATTCACTTTCCAAACAACCAACTAACCAAGAAACTTAACACACTTTCCTAACCACACACCTACATACACACACTTATTAACAACGAATGGCCAAACTAAAACAACAAACCGACAAACCGAGCTCAGCATTTTATTTTTTTCCAAACAATTTTTCCTTACTTTTTTTACTAATTTACAAGTTATTTTTTAACAATATTTTTACACGGAAATATTAACAAACATTTAAATTTTATATTTATGCAAAAATATTAATAATTTATTAACTTTTAACCAGATTTATTAATAAATTAAACGAGCACTAATCACCAAACAACCGAACACTTGCAAAATTTCTAGAAAACTAAAAGAGAAAAATGCAAGTAATGATTGCTATTGTTGTTGTTGATGCTGCTGCTGTCATTATTTGATTTGTACTAAATTGTATGTAATATGTTTGTTGTTATTGTATTTTGTTGTAGAGAGGGGGATTATAGTAAAAAGTGCGTAAATAGCTTAAGAGCAAGAAGATGTTCAGCAGATTTATTAGTGAAATGTCAAAACGGAAATATTTAGTAAAATATTATTAAACTAATAATGACAGGGTTGGGAATTTGTATAGTATGTGGTATTTATTAAGGCGAATGCAAATGCAAATATCTATATACAATTCAACGTTACTGACTGATTCACTATCGCACAGCCTAAACGGTTGAAGCCAATATGCTGAAATTGGAACATGAGGTTGGTCTCCCACTAAATAGGTCCACTAAGACGGGATTTCTAATGTTTAGGTGGTAAGAAAGGGTAAATTCGGTAACCTCATATCTCCTAAACTAGAAAAGATTCAAAAACAGTTTAAAGCTTATCGTAGTTCGAAGTCTGGTACTTTTTTCAAATTCAGCCCCTTTAGGGAATAAATGGCTAAAAACTGTATTTTGGTACTTTTTTTTGCACCCCATGTATATTTTTAAACAGTGAACAACATTCAACAAATATTTTTGACTCCTTCATAACTTAACAAAAAAAAAAAAAAAAAAATATGAATTTAGTACTTTTTGAATATTCGGACGTTTAAGGGGTGAAAATTGTACCTATTTATGTAGACTTTTTTCAAACAACATTGTTTTTTGGTTTATTAACTTATACATATGAATACATAATAACGGACTCCCACTATGATGTTGCAACTTTTTGGAATTGCATTTTTATTTCGTTAATGGGGAGGAAAAAAGTACTAAAAGGGGTAAAAATGGGGAAATTTAATTTATTCAAACACAATAATCCAATTTAGATAACATTTTTAGATTTAAAAACACTAAATATGCTAATGGAACCCCATTACCAAGTAGTATTTTTTTGTTACTTTTTCATTCTCCAACTTTTCGCTACTTTTTCGTTCTACATAAGTACTTTTTTAAGATTTATTTAAAATTAAACCTAGAAACATGAAATTAAGCATGTAGAGCCTGAAGTAAGTGAGAAACTATAAAAGAAAACTTTTTGGTACTTTTTCGTAATTCGACTGGTACTTTTTTGAGTTTTCTATTAAATTGAACCTAGAAGTTAACATGTAGAGCCCGGATTAAATGAGAAACTATAATCTAAATAAACATACACGGTCCTTATTGAATAGCATACTTTAAGAGAGAACTTTTTAGTACTTTTTATCTTTCAAAAGGTACTTTTTGAATATTCCAAATAAAAACATACATTTGAACATGCGTAGTCCTCTGAATAATAATCTGTAAGTGTGAACTCTATGGTACTTTTCCATACTTCAAATGGTACCTTTTAGATTCTCTATAATGGGGATCCAGAACACATGACATACGGTCTTTATTAAATAAGAATTTATTAAGAGAGATTTTTGTACCTTTCCTTTGAAAGCCTGTTGGGAATTCTTTCGCTGAAGTCTTTTAAGAAGGTCTTTCGTTGAAGGCTTATTAGAAGATCTTAAGTAGACTGTTCTATAGTCCAGACTATAGAATGTTCTACAGTCAAGACTATAGACTGTTCTATAATCCAGACTTTAAAGAGTTCTATAGTCCAGACTATAGACTGTTCTTTAGTCCAGACTATAGACTGTTCTTTAGTCCAGACTATAGACTGTTCTATAGTCCAGACTATAGACAGTTCTATAATCCAGACTATAGACAGTTCTGTAGTCCAGACTATAGGCAGTTCTATAGTCCAGACTAAAGACAGCTCTATAGTCCAGACTATAGACAGTTCAATAGTCCAGACTATAGACAGTTCTATAGTCCAGACTATAGACAGTTCTATAGTCCAGACTATAGACAGTTCAATAGTCCAGACTATAGACAGTTCTATAGTCCAGACTATAGACAGTTCTATAGTCCAGACTATAGACAGTTCTATAGTCCAGACTATAGACAGTTCTATAGTCCAGACTATAGACAGTACTATAGTCCAGACTATAGACAATTCTATAGTCCAGACTATAAACAGTTCTATAGTCCAGACTATAGACAATTCTATAGTCCAGACTATAGACAGTTCTATAGTCCAGACTATAGACAGTTCTGTAGTCCAGACTATAGACTGTTCTATAGTCCAGACTATAGACAGTTCTATAGTCCAGACTATAGACAGTTCTATAGTCCAGACTATAGACAGTTCTGTAGTCCAGACTATAGACAGTTCTATAGTCCAGACTATAGACAGTTCTATAATCCAGACTATAGACAGTTCTATAGTCCAGACTATAGACAGTTCTATAGTCCAGACTATAGACAGTTCTATAGTCCAGACTATAGACAGTTCTATAATCCAGACTATAGACAGTTCTATAGTATATAGTACTATAGACAATTCTATAGTCCTCACGGAATATCTCATGCGAAAAATAAAGAGAAATGATTATCGCCTCTTTATAATATGTAAATATGACTTTTAAAAGGCCCACGAATCGAAGTCCTTTTTTTATAAATGATCAAAAAGTCGGTCCGAAAAGGGCTATATACATATAAGGACAGTAAACCACTTGAACAGCTTTTTCTCACAATAAAATAATCACAAAATACTTCTATATATATAATCCTTGTGAAGTTTGAAATTGAAATCAAAGCGATTAAGCCGCGCTGTATCCAAATCTGGCCTCAGAATTTCTCTATCATAACAAGTCCTCTAGAAAAGTAGCATAAAATAGGGGTACTGATTTCAACTTTTATTTTCAAATTTTGTTGCGCTGTGTTATTTTTAACTTTGAGGAATATTTAGATCCTAGGATGAAGAATACTATAGACCAAATTTGTGACCTGTGAGGCGTATTATATTCAGCTAGATCTAATTAAAATAAAAACAAATAAATAGCAGTTTTTGTTCTTAGGAATTCAATTTATTTTTTGGCATCATGTATCAAAATCATTTCGCAGTTTTTACAACAAAACTGGGGCGGCAGCATAAGACAAAGGCAAGGAAGCGGTGTAAGCCAAGGGAGCAGCAACTGGGGCAGTGTAAGCAACAGTCTTGGCAACAACAGGGGCGGCTACGGGGGCAACAACGGGAGCAGTGGCAATACCATTGTGGTTGCGAGCAATGTACTGGCTACTGGTAGCAGTAACTACACCGGCGGGGGCAGCTACAACAGGAGCAGTGTAAGCCAAAGGAGCAGCAGTCAATAAGCCAGGCTTAGCAGCAGCACAAGCAATAAGGGCAAAGATAACAAAGGCCTAAAAATTTCAAGCAATTCTATATTAGTTAAGGGAACACTTAAAGGATATTGAGTATGCAAAAAAAACTTACGAATTTGAACATTTTTGCTTAAGTTGTGAAAGACAAGTTTAAAACTGAACTGTTGGTAACAATAAAAGGCAACAGTATTTATAGCAAACTAAACAATTTTAGTTGAAAGGTCAATTATAATATATTCCTAAAGAACTTTCGGTTACTATTTATTATTTTTTCAAATAAACACTAATCAAAATTCTTTAAACAAAATCGTTAAAAACAAACTTCATTGTCAATTTATAAAAGAAGGTTTAGAAATTCCAAAAATACTGTTAATAACAAAACACAAGGCACGTACTAAATTAATACGAAAATGTTAAAATGAATACCAACTATCCATTTACTTACTCAAATTAGATAGGAAAAGTAAATACTAATATATTTGATTAAAGTCTTTACTTAAATTAACACGCAATTAATGACTGGTTTTAACTAGCTATATAAATAAAGGTTTAAGTCTGAAATCAGCATTAGAAAACAAAAATTCGTTAAGAATAAACCCAACATCTTCAACATGTTCAAATTTGTAAGTTAACTCAACTATTTATTTAATTTAATTCGAAATAAAACTAAATTTATTTATATTTCTTGCATTAGGCCGTTGTTATCTTTGCCTTCATTGCCTGTGCTGCTGCCCAGCCTGGTTTGTTGTCCGCTCCTTTGGCTTACTCTGCTCCTGCTGCTGTTGTTGCAGCTCCCGCCGGTGTTGTTACCGCCACTAGCAGTCAATTTGTTGCCCGTAACCACAATGGCATTGTCTCCACCCCAGTTGTTGCTCCAGTAGCCGCCCCTGTTGTTGCCAAGACCTTTGCTGCTCCTTTGGCTTACTCTGCTCCAGTTGTAGCTAAATATGCTGCTCCTTTGGCTTACTCTGCACCTTTGTCCTACGCTGCTGCTCCAGTTTTGCTGTAAATTTTCCAAAATTTTTTGGCCAGAAAAGGATGTGCGATTTGAAGACTGTTATTAAATAAAGCTAAATTATTTTAAATATTAAAAAGTAACGTTTTATTAATTTACATGGGAGTATGTTCAAAAACGCTATGCCAAATCCTCAAATCCTTTTGAACTCTTCAAATATTTATAAAAATTGAAACTTTGAAAACTTAAATTTTAAATATAGTCTATTCTATAGTTCGGAATATAAACAAGACTAGTCCATAGTCAAGTCTAATCTAGTCTATAGTCTAGTCTATAGTCTAGTCTATAGTCTAGTCTATAGTCTAGTCTATAGTCTAGTCTATAGTCTAGTCTATAGTCTAGTCTAGTAGTCTATAGTCTAGTCTATAGTCTAGTCTATAGTCTAGTCTATAGTCTAGTCTATAGTCTAGTCTATAGTCTAGTCTATAGTCTAGTCTATAGTCTAGTCTATAGTCTAGTCTATAGTCTAGTCTATAGTCTAGTCTATAGTCTAGTCTATAGTCTAGTCTATAGTCTAGTCTATAGTCTAGTCTATAGTAGTCTATAGTCTAGTCTATAGTCTAGTCTATAGTCTAGTCTATAGTCTAGTCTATAGTCTAGTCTATAGTCTAGTCTATAGTCTAGTCTATAGTCTAGTCTATAGTCTAGTCTATAGTCTAGTCTATAGTCTAGTCTATAGTCTAGTCTATAGTCTAGTCTATAGTCTAGTATAGTCTAGTCTATCTATAGTCTAAGTCTAGTCTATAGTCTAGTCTATAGTCTAGTCTATAGTCTAGTCTATAGTCTAGTCTATAGTCTAGTCTATAGTCTAGTCTATAGTCTAGTCTATAGTCTAGTCTATAGTCTAGTCTATAGTCTAGTCTATAGTCTAGTCTATAGTCTAGTCTATAGTCTAGTCTATAGTCTAGTCTATAGTCTAGTCTATAGTCTAGTCTATAGTCTAGTCTATAGTCTAGTCTATAGTCTAGTCTATAGTCTAGTCTATAGTCTAGTCTATATAGTCTATAGTCTAGTCTATAGTCTAGTCTATAGTCTAGTCTATAGTCTAGTCTATAGTCTAGTCTATAGTCTAGTCTATAGTCTAGTCTATAGTCTAGTCTATAGTCTAGTCTATAGTCTAGTCTATAGTCTAGTCTATAGTCTAGTCTATAGTCTAGTCTATAGTCTAGTCTATAGTCTAGTCTATAGTCTAGTCTATAGTCTAGTCTATAGTCTAGTCTATAGTCTAGTCTATAGTCTAGTCTATAGTCTAGTCTATAGTCTAGTCTATAGTCTAGTCTATAGTCTAGTCTATAGTCTAGTCTATAGTCTAGTCTATGTCTAGTCTATAGTCTAGTCTATAGTCTAGTCTAGTCTATAGTCTAGTCTAGTCTAGTCTATAGTCTAGTCTATAGTCTAGTCTAGTCTATTCTATAGTCTAGTCTAGTCTATAGTCTAGTCTATAGTCTAGTCTATAGTCTAGTCTATAGTCTAGTCTAGTCTATAGTCTAGTCTATAGTCTAGTCTATAGTCTAGTCTATAGTCTAGTCTATAGTCTAGTCTATAGTCTAGTATAGTCTAGTCTATAGTCTAGTCTATAGTCTAGTCTATAGTCTAGTCTATAGTCTAGTCTATAGTCCAGTCTATAGTCTAGTCTATTGTCTAGTCTATAGTCTAGTCTATAGTCTAGTCTATAGTCTAGTCTACAGTCTAGTCTATAGTCTAGTCTATAGTCTAGTCTATAGTCTAGTCTATAGTCTAGTCTAGTATAGTCTATAGTCTAGTCTAGTCTATAGTCTAGTCTATAGTCTAGTCTAGTCTAGTCTATAGTCTAGTCTATAGTCTAGTCTATAGTCTAGTCTATAGTCTAGTCTATAGTCCAGTCTATAGTCTAGTCTATTGTCTAGTCTATAGTCTAGTCTATAGTCTAGTCTATAGTCTAGTCTACAGTCTAGTCTATAGTCTAGTCTATAGTCTAGTCTATAGTCTAGTCTATAGTCTAGTCTATAGTCTAGTCTAGTATAGTCTATAGTCTAGTCTAGTCTATAGTCTAGTCTATAGTCTAGTCTATAGTCTAGTCTAGTCTATAGTCTAGTCTATAGTCTAGTCTATAGTCTAGTCTATAGTCTAGTCTATAGTCTAGTCTAGTCTATAGTCTAGTCTATAGTCTAGTCTAGTCTATAGTCTAGTCTATAGTCTAGTCTATAGTCTAGTGTAGTCTATAGTCTAGTCTATAGTCTAGTCTATAGTCTAGTCTATAGTCTAGGTCTATGAGTCAGTCTATAGTCTAGTCTTAGTCTAAGTATAGTCTAGTCTATAGTCTAGTCTATAGTCTAGTCTATAGTCTAGTCATTAGTCTATTCTAGGTCTATTCCTATAGTCTAGTCTATAGTCGAGTCTATAGTCTAGTCATAGTCTAGTCTCTATGTCTAGTCTATAGTCTAGTCTATAGTCTAGTCTATAGGTTCTAGTCTAGCGTCTAGGTCTATAGTCTAGTCTATAGTATAGTCTATAGTCTCGTCTATAGTCTAGTCTATAGTCTAGTTATAGTTCTAGTCTTATAGTCCTAGTCTATAGTCTAGTCTATCGTCTAGTCTATAGTCCAGTCCTATAGTCTAGTCTATTGTCTAGTCTATAGTCTAGTCTATAGTTCTAGTCTATAGTTCTAGTCTACTAGTCTAGTCTAAGCTGTCTATAGGTCTAGTTCTATAGTCTAGTCTCTTAGGTCTAGTCTAGTATAGTCTAGTCTATAGTCTAGTCTATAGTCTCGTCTATAGTCTAGTCTATAGTCTAGTCTATAGTCTAGTCTATAGTCTAGTCTATAGTCAGTCTATAGTCTAGTCTATAGTCAGTATATAGTTAGTCTAGTCTATTAGTCTAGTCTATAGTCTAGTCTATAGTCTAGTCTATAGTCTAGTCTATAGTCTAGTCTATAGTCTAGTCTATAGTCTAGTCTATAGTCTAGTCTATAGTAGTCTATAGTCTAGTCTATAGTCTAGTCTATAGTCTAGTCTATAGTCTAGTCTATAGTCTAGTCTATAGTCTAGTCTATAGTCTAGTCTATAGTCTAGTCTATAGTCTAGTCTATAGTCTAGTCTATAGTCTAGTCTATAGTCTAGTCTATAGTCTAGTCTATAGTCTAGTCTATAGTCTAGTCTATAGTCGTCTATAGTCTAGTCTATAGTCTAGTCTATAGTCTAGTCTATAGTCTAGTCTATAGTCTAGTCTATAGTCTAGTCTATAGTCTAGTCTATAGTCTAGTCTATAGTCTAGTCTATAGTCTAGTCTATAGTCTAGTCTATAGTCTAGTCTATAGTCTAGTCTATAGTCTAGTCTATAGTCTAGTCTATAGTCTAGTCTATAGTCTAGTCTATAGTCTAGTCTATAGTCTAGTCTATAGTCTAGTCTATAGTCTAGTCTATAGTCTAGTCTATAGTCTAGTCTATAGTCTAGTCTATAGTCTAGTCTATAGTCTAGTCTATAGTCTAGTCTATAGTCTAGTCTATAGTCTAGTCTATAGTCTAGTCTATAGTCTAGTCTATAGTCTAGTCTATAGTCTAGTCTATAGTCTAGTCTATAGTCTAGTCTATAGTCTAGTCTATAGTCTAGTCTATAGTCTAGTCTATAGTCTAGTCTATAGTCTAGTCTATAGTCTAGTCTATAGTCTAGTCTATAGTCTAGTCTATAGTCTAGTCTATAGTCTAGTCTATAGTCTAGTCTATAGTCTAGTCTATAGTCTAGTCTATAGTCTAGTCTATAGTCTAGTCTATAGTCTAGTCTATAGTCTAGTCTATAGTCTAGTCTATAGTCTAGTCTATAGTCTAGTCTATAGTCTAGTCTAGTAGTCTATAGTCTAGTCTATAGTCTAGTCTATAGTCTAGTCTATAGTCTAGTCTATAGTCTAGTCTATAGTCTAGTCTATAGTCTAGTCTATAGTCTAGTCTATAGTCTAGTCTATAGTCTAGTCTATAGTCTAGTCTATAGTCTAGTCTATAGTCTAGTCTATAGTCTAGTCTAGTCTAGTATTCGTCTAGCTCTATAGTCTAGTCTATAGTCTAGTTCTAAGTCTTAGTCTATGTCTAGTTATCGTCTAGTCTATCGTCTAGTCTAGTATAGTTATTCTATAGTCTAGTTCTATAGTCTAGTCTATAGTCTAGTCTATCAGTCTAGTTCATAGTCTAGTCTATAGTCTAGTCTATAGTCTGTCTATAGTCTAGTCTTCTCTATAGTCTAGTCTATAGTCGTCTAAGTCTATAGTCTAGTCTAGTCTAGTAGTCTAGTCTAGTAGTCATATGTCTAGTTTATAGTCTAGTCTATAGTCTAGTTTAAGTTCTAGTTTTATAGTCTAGTCTATCGTTCTAGTCTATAGTCTAGTCTATAGTCTAGTCTATAGTCTAGTCTATGGTCTAGTCTATAGTCTATAGTTCTCTAGTCTAGTCTATAGTCTCGTCTATAGTCTGTCTATAGTCTAGTCTATTAGTCTAGTCTATAGTCTAGTCTATAGTCTAGTCTATAGTCTAGTCTATATTATAATCTATAGTCGTATCTATAGTCTTATCTATTGTCTAATCTATAGTCTAGTTTATAGTCTAGTCTATAATTTAGAATATAGTCTAGCCTCTCGTCTTGTTCTGTTGTCTAGTCTATAGTCTAGCCTATAGTCTAGTCTATAGTCTAGTCTATAGTCTAGTCTATAGTCTGGTCTATCGTCTAGTTTATCTGTCCAATGTGGAGCAATATTTATGGATCTACAACCGTTTTTATGTTATTTACATAAAATCCATTTTTTATGGGAATTATGGGTGATCTCAGATTTTCGCTATTTTCTAGATCAACATCACATTTATGGAAGTACAGCCTATTGTAGAATTTTCATATAAAATCATTTGTTTTTCTTTTAAAAATTAATTTAGGATTTTTAATAAAATAACTTACACATTCAAAAATATTAATTTCATCATTTACTAATCATATTAAAAATCATATACATACATACTACAAAATGCAATAACAGTTCAAAATTGGTTGTCCCCCATCATAGACAAAATGACTCACATTTTAACCCATGTGCCTTGTGTTCGATTTGCTACTGGTTTTATTAAGTTAAAATAATTGATATATTTTACATTCAAATTAAACAGTTTAATGTTGTTAAATTTACTACGTGATCTGATTTATCATGGAAATTTGTGGGAATTTTTGTATTTGAATAATTTCTAAGACTTTGACACTGAAATTTTATTTGGATTGTTTTGATTTGAAAGTTAACTAAAGCAATAATGAAATTTTTAAAAAATAATGTGTTGAGATTATATATTACATGAAATGATATGCGATTTTGTATAAAGGAACAACTAATGGTTTTATAACCTTTAAGATTTTTTTAAGAATAGATTAATATAACAGTTTGTAATCAAAGAATATGTTTAAAGTAATTAGGTCGGTATTTTGGATGTTAAAAATATGTAAATAATTGATTTTATTATTAAATTTAGTTTGCCCATCTACATTCGATTCAATTATAAATAAACCGTTAAAATTTTATTTATTTATTACGTGCACTGATTCATATAGGGCTTTTATTTTTGGGTTGAGGTAGGACAGGTTTTATTGCACAATTATAACATTTAATCAATATTTTTAAATCATTCTTTTGAAATACTTTAATACGAAACAAAATTATCAAACAAATTGGTTATAATTGGTGACGAAAAGAAATGTATTGGTTTTTCCGAAACATGCGCGATAAGAGAATTATTTAAGGATCTATAGCCGATTTTAAGTTTTTCATATTAAAATGTATACATCAACTACGTCATTCCATTTGTAAATTCTGTAAAATAATTTTCCGACTCCTATAAAGTATATGTATGTCCGTCTTTCCATCTGTCTGTCTATGCGTATGTTGAAATCAATGTCAGAAGACCCCAGTTATCTGCGAGATCTGAATCTTCTATTATTCTATCAGATATGCTTTCGTGAAGATCGCTATTTAAGAGCAATAGTCCGATACATCCTCCGAAAAATTTCATAAAAATTAAAATAAAACAAGTAAGAGTGTTAAATTTTAAGCCATTAATGAGTGTTGCAGTCATTTTCTAAAGGGGACCTTATATGGGGGGTAGGGTCAATCATGGACCGATCCTCATAAATTTTTTAGATAGATTTTGACTCGTATGAAACTTACTTATGTCGAATTTCATCTATATACTAGTATTTTTAAGCCAGTAATGAGCGTTAAAGTCATTTTCTGAAGGGGACCTTATATGGAGGGTAGGGTCAATTATGGACCGATCCTCATAAAATTTTGCATAATGATTTTGGATCATAAGAAACTTACTTATGTCGAATTTTATCGCTATATTCGTATTTTTAAACAAGTTATGGCTGTTAAAGCTGCTTTTCGAGGGGCCACTTGTATGGGGTATCAGAAAATGTGGACCGATATTGCCCATTTTCAATACCAAACAAACCTTACCTGTAAGAAATATTTATGTGAAATTTCAACCCTCTAGCTCTTTCCATTGGGACTCTATCGTGCTTTCAACAGACAGACAGACAGACAGACGGACGGACGGACAGACATGGCTAGATCGACTTAGAATTTAATGAGGACCCAGAATATATATACTTTTGTGGGTCTATGACCAATATTTTGATGTGTTACAAACGGAATGACAAAATCAATATCCCCCATCTTTTTTGATGGTGGGTATAACAAGTAGGAAAGTATAGTCGGACATGGCCGACTATATGAAACCCTACCTGAAAAACAAAATTTCTAAAAGAGACTTTATATGGGAGTTAGGATCAAATTTGGGCCGATCCGCAACAAATTAGGAGGAGGGATATATTTTTATATAGAGATTAGTCAATTCTTGGACGTTTATGATATTTTTAAAGGGTGGTTTGTATGGGGGCTAGGGTCAAACAACTATATAAAACTTAGTTGTGCCAGGAGGGATAGTAAAGTATATTTAACTTAGTTATGAGTTAAAAACCCCAAATCGGAAGGTCAGGTTGTATGGGGGGCTAGGTGAAATAATGGACCGATTTCAACCATTTGCCAGCCAGCCGGACAGACGGACGGATATTTCTTAATCGGCTCAGAAAGTGATTCTGAGTCGATCGGTATACTTTATGGTGTATACTAAGGGTGCAGGACCAATATTTTTGTGCGTTATAAATATCAGCACAAACGCATAATACCCTCCCCACTATAGTGGTGTAGGATATAACAAAGCAAGAACAACACGTTACTTATGTAGCTCAGAGATACAAGCCGTCTCGGCTCAACTCGGCGGCGGCTGGTCGACGGCCAAATTTTGACAAGCAGCGCCGCCGCCGACTCAAAAACTTATGTTTTTCTTAAAAAATTTTAACTGAGTTGCCATTTTTTTCAGACAAATTGAAAAGAGTTGCCACATCATTTTGTCTTCATGTATAAAAAACGGTTACAAACAATTTTTCATAAAAATAACTGTAATAATGGCAATTTTCTATAGAAAATACTTATATAGAGATACTTTTCTATCTAACAAACCAAAATAAACACAGTTTTCTATATAACAAACAAGCATATATAGAAAATATTCTGAAAAGAACAGAATATACCACAGCCGGTATATTTTATAATAAGCCGCCGCCGCCGATCATTTTGCATCGGCTTGTAACTCTGGTGTAGCTGTTGGACAATTGTATAAAAATTAAAATGGGATGTTATTTGTAACTTTAGTACCAAGAAACTTTTTTGGTACGTTTTCGTTCTTTAACTGGTTATTTTTAAAGTTTTCTATAATATTGAACCTGGAAACATGAAATTAAGAACGTAGAACGGGAAGTAAATAAGAACCTATAAAATAGGACATTTTTGGACTTTTTTTGTTCTTCAAAAGATACTTTATGACTTTTCTATAACATTCAGAATCCTGTACGAAATCTGTAGAATAGGATTTTTGGTACCGTTTCATTCTTAAACTGGTACTTTTTGAAACATACATATAATCAGACATATGGCATTCTGATGGAATAAAAATCTATAAGAGTAAATTTTTTGGTACTTTTGTTTTTCAACTGGTACTGGTTTTTCAACCGGATAATGAGATTTTCACAGATAAATCGATGGTTACTCATATCTCCTTGTTACGTGATCTCTAAAATTTCCTAGAAAAAATTACCAACTTAAAACTATGGTAGAATGATGAAATCGAGAAAATGAAAATGAAAATTATTAAGCATGTTTCGAATTGATTTTCAATAACTCTCAAATCAAGCAAACAGCGAAAATCTGTGATCATTCATACTATATATGATCTAATCAATAAAATCACTCATTTTTCATGGGAAACCAGAATTACCTAAAATCAACTTTAGATCCTTAAACATTAATCCAATTAGAAAGAAAATTCTGCAATCATTCAAATTTTATGTAAAACCAAAAATCGGCTATAGAACCTTAAATAATACCTTAATCAGGGTATAGCGGGAAACTTCGATATTCTATCAAGAAGTTTTTTTTTTTATATAAAACACAAAATTTAAAGTTAAATGTTCCTTAAATTACCATTTATTTTGGTATTAATTCTAAATTGTTTAAATTTTTACAATAAAACTGGAGCAGCGGCATATGACAAAGGAGCAGTGTAGGGCAAATGGGCGGAATAAGCTAAAGGAGCAGAGTAAGCTAAGGTTTTGGCAACAACAGGGGCGGCTACGGGGGCAACAACAGGAGCAGTGGCAATACCATTGTGGTTACGAGCAACAAATTGACTACTGGTGGCGGTAACCACGCCGGCGGGGGCAGCTACAACAGCAGCAGGAGCAGTGTAAGCCAAAGGAGCACTCAATAAACCAGGCTGGGCAGCAGCACAGGCAATAAAGGCAAAGATGACAAAGACCTATAAGCATAATACCACAAAATTCTTTTAAGCTTAGGATTTAAAGTTTTTTAAACAAAAATTTTAAAACTTACGAATTTGAACATTTTAGTGTTTCCTTTTGTGGATTTTCTATAAAAGAACTTATGTTTAAACTAATTTTAACCCTTATAAGGTCTAGTATTTATAGTAAATATAGCGTTAACAAGAGTTAATAACCTTTAAACTATAAACATTTGTAAAACATAAACAACACCACAATAACACTATTATTATTAAGCAACAATACGTGTTAGGCCCTTTTAAATTAAAGAAAAATTTCATTGTCAATGTTAAAAAATTTAAAAAAAAAAATAAATAAAATTTATATGTTGACCAAAAACTTAAAAAATTCCCATAATATGGGATTAGGTTAAAACCTAGGCACGTACCAACATTAAAATACCTTTAAACGTAATTTGTAAAAATTAAATTAAATTCAAATAAATTTTGAAAAATCAAACCAAAACAGTAGCCATTGAGAATGAATCATAATTATTAGTCACGAGTGTAGATTTCAGATATAAATAGTGTTTTAAATCGGCAACCAATATCAAAAACAATTTAATCTTTTAGAAATCAACAACATTTCAAAAAACACCCTACAACATGTTCAAATACGTAAGTTTTGAATTTAAATAAAGTTGAGTCCTTTATAGATTAAAATAAAATGTTTATGATATCCTTTATCAACAGGCCGTTGTTATCTTCGCTGTAATTGCTTGCGCTGCTGCCAAACCCGGTTTAATTGGTGCTCCTTTGGCTTACACTGCTCCCGCCGCTGTTGTAGCCGCCCCTGCTCCCGTAATTACCGCCACCAGCAGCCAAGTTATCGCCCGTAATTATAATGGTATTGCCAGCGCTCCCATTGTTGCCCCTGTTGCTGCTCCCGTCGTTGCTAAGACTGTTGCTCCCGTAGCTGTAGCTGCTCCTTTGGCTTACTCTGCCCCTGTTGTAGCTAAATATGCTGCCGCTGCTCCTTTGGCTTACTCTGCCCCTGTTGTAGCTAAATATGCTGCCGCTGCTCCTTTCGCCTACTCTGCTCCTTTAACTTATGCTGCTGCTCCAGCTCCAGTTTTGTTTTAAATATTAAGGACAATAGATGGTGGAGTTTTGAATGGAAGACTGACATGTTGAAATAAATTATTTGAAATAGTTATTAAAAAGTTTTGGTTTCATTATAATTATTATGATTTCAATTTTAAAATCACAAAAGGTTGATTTACTCGGGCTATTCCAAAGTAATGTATAGTCCATATAACTTTAGAATTGACATCACATTTTCTTGTTTCAGCCGACAGTCATAAGTACTCTTGATTTCTACTCTATATTTTATATAATTCTCATTTAGTTCATAATAATTTGAATTTATGAAGTAATATTGAAAGGATTTCCATCGAAAAATTTCAATTCCTGGGGAGAGAATGTTGGTTTAAGGACTGATATATCCAAATGCCATATATGTCTGGATTATCTCTTCGGTGCTGTTGACATCTCAACAGATGTCACTGGTTGATGTGACAGAGCAACTTATGCTAGATTCCTGAACCCGTTGAGTATCTCTTACTCTTTGCGTAGTAGGGCGCCAGTATAGGTTGGGGAATTTTCAGATTGATACTTGGTAGTTGCCTGTCATTCCGTATATCGTTCTTTATGGCCTGAGAATGGAACTGATGTAATTAGGGTTCTATAGTTGTAACGAAAAGTCGACTTTTCGACTTTTTGCATTTAGTTAAAAGTCGACTTTTTGAATTTTAAGTCGATTGTTCGACTTTTCGACTTTTTTCATTTAATTGAAAGTCGACCTTTAGACTTTTTGACTTTTAGTATTTTATAAATAGTCGACTTTTCGACATTTTCCGACTTTGCCATTTTTTTCGACTTTTTGGCTATTTTCGACTTCTTTCGACTTTTGTTCGAATTTTTTCGACTATTTTTTGACTTTCTTCGAGTTTTTCCGACTATTTTAGAGTTTTTGACTTTTTTCCACTTTTTTCAAATTTTCGACTATTTTTGATTTTTTTTTTACTATTTTCCAGTTTTCGACTTTTTCCGACGATAGTCGAGTTATCGACATTTTTGGAACAAAATAGTCGACTTCGACTTTTCGACTATTTTCGACAAAAAGTCGATTGTTCGATTATTCGAACCCTAGATGTAATTGGTGAGCGATCGGGAAAGACTCCTCTGACCGACAGGAGACTAGTACTGATTTAGTAGACTTTTTACTTCTCTAGGTGCTGTTGCTGAATCAACAGAGCCATCTCAGTAGTATGGTTGCGCGGGCTTTAAGAGGTTAAGGAATGCACTGGAATGGGTCATTAGTTGATGGGGATTGCACTTTAAATAATGCAATCTTTCATGACATCATAAGGGTGGTCACCTTCCGGTATACCGAAAGATTGATTTCACCTGATGTTGGGGTAGTCGCCCCTTCTATTGACTTTAGAGCAGTGATGGCTTTTTCCTTGTCGGGATTTGCATTGGGATAGATCCCATGCTGCCTGTCATTCTGCTAGCCCCGTTGCAAGAGATTAGATAGTTCGAGTACTTCAGCAAAGTGCTTGTACATGGACCGGCTCAGCCATGCAGTTCTTCATAGAAGGATTCAGAGGCGCGTGGTAGGCCGTCTCTAGTCGTGAAGGCAGTTGTTCAAAAAACCTGCACTCGACATTCGTGCCACTTTTAGTTCCCCCCGGGGCATGTTTCCTTGATGTCCCTTTTCATCTTGGTGTTATTGCAACCTTGGGAAAAGAGGGGCTCCAATACCTCTAGTCTGTCGGAACTATATACTTGTGATGATCAAATGTACCCTCGGCCTTTTCTTGGAATGATTTGACATGCGATCGAACAAGAGAATCACAAAAACTGCTACTACGGTAACCGTTAGCCCGCAGAGCAGAGTTTCGGACGTTCTATTGTCCCAGTTATTGGACAGGTCCCTTCGGTCTATGGTCTAAACCCGGACTGATGCACGGTAAAGTCTCCAAATCTGGATGATAAGTTTTATGCTGTTGCCGAGACAACAGACACATAGAGGAGTAGCTGTGGGACTAAGCGTTGGAAATGAGTTAGTGTTAAGTGTATATGATACAGGATGAATGCGGACCTTAACCACCCGTATACCTATGGTGAGTGTGTCGGATGCCGTTCTCTATGAGTGTGTCGAATAAATGAGAAGTGTGCTAGGTTGAATGATGATGGATGTAAGGTATCTTATACAAGTGATACCATTGAACTTTCCTTCCTTGTCCGGCTATGTTCTGAGTTTACTCTATTCATACCAGATTTACCATAGTGTGTTCTCTGTGAGTAAGAACAAGTCATCGGTTTATTTAATGGATTCGTTATTCGGTCTACCGACTACGTCTCCGATGGTCATCCCATCAGTGTATTCTCTGTGAGTAAGAACAAGCCATTGGTTTATTTAATGGATTCGTATTTCGGTCTACCGACTACGTCTCTAGGTGTTGTTGCCGATTCAAAAGTGGTCATCTCATCAGCGTGGTTGTAAACGGGAGTAATTTTTTTGTATCTCAGAAGTTAAGCAACGGGACAGCAATGGTCTAAGATTATATAGCTTCAGTGCTTTAACATGGATAGGCAGAGTATTGGTTTTGAGTCATCTTATCAGCTCACACTGTGACTGGAAAAGTACCACCGTGAAATAAGGCCAACACGGCAGGTATTCGTTTAAAGCACTTCGAGTTCTTGTCACTTTTAGGTTTCCCTTGTTATCGCGATGAATTTTCCCTAAGAAGTACTACCAATACCTTCGAAAACTAGGGGAGTCAATTTATTCCTCGGATTCGGAGCTTAACCAGAATGTCTATCTTATCTGGTACAAGGGGAGCCACTCGCCCACATTACGTGTCCTTTAAAGGTTATTTGTGAGGTACCTTCGGGATACACGTGGTGGCTGTTTGTTAAAGCCTACATCATGGGAAGAGGATATTTATTAAAGGATGTGTCTTGATTTTGTTTTAACAGATGCCACTGGGCGATGTTGCTGCGGTATCACGTCTCGAGAATGCACTGAACCAATTGAGTGGAGGAATAGTAAGGCTAATACTTGCTTAAACGTAGAGCTTAGTGGTCCAAATCTGTGTTTACTCCAAGGCAATTGTAACGCATTAGGAGTTTTACTCATGATTTCACAGTAAGTCTCTTAAGATATTAAATAGCTCGATTACTTCAGAAAATTTTTCTTGAAACTCCAGCGAAAAATCGTGTCCGTAAACCCAAGAAAAGTTTCGACAAATAAAGAAAACTACCTTGATAGTTAATCGTTAACTTGATCGGCTAACAATAAATTCTAGAAAAATTGATAAATCCATAAACTATACTATCACACATTTAATCTCGAAAGTTGGCGCCAACATATTTAAAGGTAGAGCCAAGCAATGCACTCTTTTTCGTCAAAATCCTAGCAAATTGCAACAATAAATCAACATGACCTACGTTTAACATTAACCTCCTCGTTTAAATTTTAACCAAAATTGTAAACCGTTAAAAATTAAAATTAAAATATTGTAAAATTAATAAATTACATTTTGTGTATATTATCTTGAACTAACTGTGTAAGTACGTAAGATTTGCCATAAAAACCCACTGAAAAAGCATACGACATTACTACGTGAAATGCATTAATAATTAGATATATAATACCACCTACAACTTGTTAGTTATTTGATTTTTTACAGAAAACCCTAAAAACTAAAAACAAAATAAACGAAAAAAAAAATGTTAAACCACAAAACAGTAAACTAAGTAATATTGTTAATATTGACTAAGGTCAGTTAAGTCCAAAATAACAAAAATTTTTTATATAAAAAGTCTTAGAGCTGAGTGGAATATTATCAAAAGTCATTTACACTTCAATCAGTTCATACGACACGTTAAAGCAACTCTTCTAAAACAAAATGTTCAAATACGTAAGGATTATTAATTGAATTAATTAAAAGTTAATTAAAAAAAAAACTAATTTTACAAATTTATTGTCTACTTTTAGGCCGTTGTTATCTTTGCCTTGATTGCCTGCGCTGCTGCTAAGCCACATTTAATTGGTGCTCCCTTAGTGGCTGCTCCTGCCCCAGTAATTACCGCCACCAGCAGTCAAGTTGTGGCCAGAACTTATAATGGCATAGCTCATGCTCCCATTGTGGCACCAGTGGCACCTGTTGCCCCCGTTGCTAGAGTAGTTGCTCCTGTAGCTCCCGTTGCTAGAGTAGTTGCTCCTGTTGCCCCCGTTGCCAGAGTTGTTGCTCCTGCTCATGTTGCTCACGTAGCTGCTCCCTTCGCTGCTGCTTATTCAACCCCAGTTGTTGCCAGATACGCCACTGCTGCTTATGCCCATCCTTTTGCTGCTAGATATACTGCTCCTTTGGCCTACAGTGCTCCTTTGGCTTACTCTCATGCTCCCTATGCTGCTTCCTATGCTTGGTAAAGAATCAACAGTATTTAGAAAATATTTTTGTTTAAACTTTTATTGTTATCCGTAATGGACTGATTTAGTTGTAATAAAAAAAATTTTATATAATTATTTAACGAAAAAAATCCAAAGCCTCAGTCTCTGTAATTGGTGGTTTTCCGCTTTGGAAACGACTATGATTTAGTTTATAGAGTCTTTACGATTCTAATTGAAAGGATTTGCATCGTAGTGAACTTTCTACTCACTCAACTAATGAAAATACCTGAGGATCTGTAACTTATTGATGAAATAAGTATTAGCTTTTTCTTGGTATCTTAAGATCTCTCAACTAATCCAAAGTAGACAATAAGGAGTTTAATATAAATACTTCAATTGATCGTGATACCAGATTACAAAACACATATTGCACATCACATTTTCAATACCTATCACTTAAAGATCTCACGGTTACCTGAGAGACTTTTTGGAATACCACCAAGAATATTCGTACATATTTCCGAAATACTTTTTAAACTAGAGAGTATACATAAGGATTCCAAGGCAAAATTCGTTTAACCACTTATCTGTGGAGCAATGACCTAAGGAAACATAATTGATCTTTCAAACCCACTGACCTAAGACGAAATAAAGAGAGAATATGTATTCTAAATTTTCCAAAATCCAAACATGAGTGCAAGTAAATTAGTCAAAAGCGAACCTAGTGGTTTTCAAAATGTAATTTTGGAACACTATCAAAGATATCTGAAAACATTTGAAAAGGACATTTCGATTACGTTTCCGTATTCAGTTGCGCAGTTGGTATTCTAGCAAGATACGTAACGGAGCTTTTGATTCGAATTAAAATGTAGAATAGAGAAGCTTTTTAGTTAAAGAATAAGCTTACACATACTAACCCACTAATCTTTGATACGATTAAAAAAGTGCTGATTCCCAACTCTATGAAAATAATCAATTGTCTTCCAAATCCCGCTAATCTATGGAACAATGAAGAGAATAAGTTCTGATGCCAATTTTTAAAAAAACTTCTGAGAAAAATTCAAGGCTCAATGAAGAAAATAAAGTTCAGCTGGCCATTTCTATGAAATCACCAAAACCAACTAATCACTTTTGTAATCTAGGAAACTATAACTCATTTTTAAGTTGGCAAACATCGTGGAACTCCCAAACCCACTAAATTATAATGTTTGTGCATTTTAATGAAGAAATTTCAGAATTTTATGGAACTAGCAGCATTATGATGATCAACGCAGAAAAGGATCGCTAAAGATGTATCGCAGATTGCCAATGCGTATGTAAATGCTTCCAGCGTATTCCTGGTATTTGTGGGACTCTAAAGTGTGATAATATTTGGTGTTTCCAAAAAGGAACATCTATAGTAAAAACATTAAAACAAGAAGTTTTTGGATCAACAGTTTATTAGACTTGTGATTTAAAAAATTGTATAAAGGGAGGGTTATGCTTCCCATTTCTACGAAAAAATCTTCGATTTGTCAAAGTAATTACAAAATGTGAAATGTGTTCTCCAAAGTGATAGAAGACAGAACTTGTTAGTTTTATTGACCGGTAAGTTATTGAAACTGCAAAGTTCAAAATCAAAATGGATCATGATCGAGATATGAGGATCTAGTGAATACCAAAATGTAAAGTTTGTGCATTTTAATGAAGAAGTTCCAGGATTCTGTGAAACTACAGCAGCATCATAATATAATAAACACAGAAAAAGATCGCTCAAGCTGTCATAGAGTACCTGAGTCTTGTGATTTAAAGAATTGTATATAAGATGATCTGCTGCCCATTCTATAAATAAAGATGATCTGCTTCCCATTTCTAAGAAAATATGTATCTTCGTTTGTCCAAAGCTATTTCAATATGTGTAATGATGTTATCCAAAGCTATAGAAGACGGAATTAGTTAACTTTCTATCCCAATAAGTTATTAAAATGGCAAGCAGTTTGAAATAAATCAAAATGGATCATGATCGAGATATCAGAAGAGGACCTTGAGACTACCAAAATATCATGTTTGTGCATTTCAACGAAGAAGTTCCTGGATTCTATGAAACTACAGCAGCATAGTAATGATCAACATCCGTCAATGTTTATACAAAAATTTGGGACTCCAAAGTGTGGAAATTTCGAGACTCTCCAAAATGGATCATTGAAAGCAAACAAGTTATAGATCATCAGTTTATTTGTTGATTTTAGGCATTATAGAACTTGGCGCAGAAAACACACCAATACCGTCATGTATTGAGGAAAATGTTCTGTTTCCTACTTCTATGGAAATATCTTCGATTGTCCAAAGCAATTCCAATATGTGAAATGATGTTTACCAAAGCGATAGAAGATAGAACTTGTTAACTTACTAGCCCGGTAAGTTATTGAAAGTACCAGCATTTTGAAATAGATTAAAATGGATCATGATCAAGATATGAGATGAGGATCCCTTGACTACCAAAATAGAGAGTCTGTGCAATTTGTTAAAAAAAAGTTCCAACGTTCTATGTATCGTTAATTACAACAGAATTATGATGATCAACCAAGATAAAAGTCGTTAAGGTTGTATCGCAGACTATCAATGAGTACCTATTGCAATACCGGTTTAAAGAGGTCTTTCCAGCGTCTTAGGTTTCTGAATGTCTTAAACTGGACGATTTTGAAATGTCTTGAAAATTATATAATAGTCATCGGCGAAACTTCTACTAAGATTATAACATTTCAAGCTTGGTGCACGTTACACACTTTAATGCTATTACAATACCGGTTTAAAGAGGTCTTTCCAGCGTTTTGGGTTTCTCAATGTTTTAAACTGGAGGAGTTCTTATCTAACGGCTTAAAAGAGTTCCTCATCGACTACCATGAGAACTTGTATCAAGTCTTGTTCTGTTCTATAGAATTTCGGTTAAAACTAGAATGTATGTATGTGCTAGTGTCGGGCTACCAAATATGCCTCTTGTTGCGGAATCACCAGATGTTATCTAAGAGTTATAGCTGAGCAGCGTTATTCGAGGAATGTACTAAAGATATTAGTTTATCCGGAATGCTATGTAGATCATTGCTAATAATGGCCTATTGAGTTGTCGATCTGAAAGTTCCTTGTTCAGGGCGATAGAGCGCTGTACATTATCCAGCCGGTAGTTGGAAAATACTACCGTGTAATTGAGTACTTGCAGACAGGAACACAAGTTAAACTTTGACTTTAGCTGCACTGTATTATTGAAAGTTTAAATGCCTTTTTTTTGAAAAGCTTAACCGGTATTTCGAACATTCCATCTTCTAGAACATTTGACGTTTATCATAAGTTTTAAAAATCTTTAGATCTATTTAGATTTAGTACTTATTTCTTGATGTAATTTGAATTGCAAATGCATTTAACTTGTCAACAGCAATCAAGATGTCGGTTGTAATCAGAGTTTTGGACCGAAATTAATATCGAAATTCTCAAGACCTCATCTTCAGGAACATTTGACATTATAAGGAACTTAAGCTCAAAAAAACACATTTGATCTTTAGATCCTATGAAGTATTTCTTGATATAACAAGTATTGGAGATGTAGCTATTCTTTTTCTAATTTATGAGCATCTATCAAGTGTTTTGGACAGCAAAAGGAACCGATATTCCTTCGGAATAACAGTGAAAAACATTCGCAAATTTATTGCAAAGAAAATATATCTTGTATTTTTATTAAAACTTAAACTATAATAAAATGTGTTCGTGAAGAATAAAGCCATTTACACAGAATGAATAAGAAATGTGTATTTGTATCATGATGATCTGAGGTGCAGCAGGAGATGATCGTGAAGAAATCAATATATAGCAGCAGTAGGTGCCACTAATCTAGCAGGAGCAGAAGCAACAAATTTAGCAGGAGCAGCTGGAGCAACATAAGCTGCAGGAGCTGAAGCTATTAATTTAGCAGGAGCAGCTGCTACAGCAGCTGGAGCCGCAAAGGGAGATGCCACATAAGCAGCTGGAGCTGAAGCTATTAGTTTAGCAGGAGCAGCAACAACAGCAGGACTATATTTGTTATAGATATCAACACGGTGACTGTGTGAAGTGGAGGCTAAAGGAGCTGTAAAGGCAGCAGCATAGGGGGCTGTATAAGCAGCAGCATAGGGAGCAGAGTAAGCGGCAGCATAAGGAGCTGTATAAGCAGCGGCATAGGGAGCAGTGTAAGGAGCGCTATAGGCAGCTGTATAAGGAGCAGAATAGGCAGCGGCATAAGGAGCAGGATAGGCGGCAGCATAAGGAGCAGAATAGGCAGCAGCTATTGGCGCTGTATAGGCAGCAGCATAAGGGGCAGCAATAGGAGCAGCCGCTAGATGGCCAGGAGAAGCCAAAGCACAAGCCAACACAGTAAGTAATACAATGCACTTTAAAGTAATTCAGATAATTTAAATTAATATTGATTAATCATATCAATTAAATAGTTTTTTATATTTCTAGTCCTTACCAATTTAAACATTTTTAAAAAGTTTTTTTTTGTTTTTCGTTTAAAATCTTAATTCTGTGAATTTGTTACGCAATATGTAATATGTCTTAACACTTGCTGGTTAACTGATTGTAATTGTTATGAATATTAAATGGCCAAAAACAGCATTTTATATACTTAACTAGTAATTGGAATAGTTTCCAATAAAATAGTATAGTGTCGCAGTTGGCAAAATGCCTTTTAGACTTTTTGGCTGTGAGTTTTTCTTTGGTATTTTATTTTTAATTTGGTTAATAAACAAATATAATTTATTAGCAGATTACCTTCAGTGGTTAAATAATAATAGACCTATAAAATGCTTTAAAATTTCAAGGTTATGTGATAAAAATCTAAAATATTTGAATTTCTTATCTAAAACAGAAATCTTTACTTTAATTATATTGGAAATTTCCTTCCGTTTGCTACCAAACATTACAAATCTTATATTTTTACAGGTTTCCTCTGCGCCATTGCGTTATAAATCTTGTATGTCTTTGACTCTTTGGTAAAATGTACTTATCGCTGGCAAAAAGAAATATTTACAAAATATTCAATTGGTTTTTTACAAATTGCTCTTTTTAAAGTTCTTTTATGGCTTTGGAAAGAGGAGTAAAAGAAAAACTTTAATAAATTTCAGTTTTACAAAGCAACTACATACTACTACTTACAATTTGTGCTGTTTTTATTTGCAACATAAAAATTGGGGTAAAAGTGCCACCACATTATTATGCACAAGAAGTTTAAGAAGTTTGTGGCACTTACTTTGACTGCCATATTTTAAACATTTGATCAATTGACATGTGTGGTTATTACTTTTAAGTAGTTTTACTTCTATTTTTTAACAATATTAAAGCTTAATAGTAAATTTGAGTAGAAGTTTTTAGTAGACCATAACTTTGTACATAAGGAGTTAATTGAGATTAGAAGTTGAACTAAACTTGAAACTAAACACTAATATCCAAACAAAAACAAATTTTTTAGTCTACAGTCTAGTCTATAGTCTAGTCTATAGTCTAGTCTATAGTCTAGTCTATAGTCTAGTCTATAGTCTAGTCTATAGTCTAATCTATAGTCTAGTCTATAGTCTAGTCTATAGTCTAGTCTATAGTCTAGTCTATAGTCTAGTCTATAGTCTAGTCTATAGTCTAGTCTATAGTCTAGTCTATAGTCTAGTCTATAGTCTAGTCTATAGTCTAGTCTATAGTCTAGTCTATAGTCTAGTCTATAGTCTAGTCTATAGTCTAGTCTATAGTCTAGTCTATAGTCTAGTCTATAGTCTAGTCTATAGTCTAGTCTATAGTCTAGTCTATAGTCTAGTCTATAGTCTAGTCTATAGTCTGGTCTATAGTCTAGTCTATAGTCTAGTCTATAGTCTGGTCTATAGTCTAGTCTATAGTCTAGTCTATAGTCTGGTCTATAGTCTAGTCTATAGTCTAGTCTATAGTCTAGTCTATAGTCTGGTCTATAGTCTAGTCTATAGTCTAGTCTGGTCTATAGTCTAGTCTAGTCTAGTCTATAGTCTAGTCTATAGTCTAGTCTATAGTCTAGTCTATCTCTAGTCTATAGTCTAGTCTATAGTCTAGTCTATAGTCTAGTCTATAGTCTAGTCTATAGTCTAGTCTATAGTCTAGTCTATAGTCTAGTCTATAGTCTAGTCTATAGTCTAGTCTATAGTCTAGTCTATAGTCTAGTCTATAGTCTAGTCTATAGTCTAGTCTATAGTCTAGTCTATAGTCTAGTCTATAGTCTAGTCTATAGTCTAGTCTATAGTCTAGTCTATAGTCTAGTCTATAGTCTAGTCTATAGTCTAGTCTATAGTCCAGTCTATAGTCTAGTCTATAGTCCAGTCTATAGTCTAGTCTAGTCTAGTCCAGTCTATAGTCTATAGTCTAGTCTAGTCTAGTCTATCTCTAGTCTATAGTCTAGTCTATAGTCTAGTCTATAGTCTAGTCTATAGTCTAGTCTATAGTCTAGTCTATAGTCTAGTCTATAGTCTAGTCTATAGTCTAGTCTATAGTCTAGTCTATAGTCTAGTCTATAGTCTAGTCTATAGTCTAGTCTATAGTCTAGTCTATAGTCTAGTCTATAGTCTAGTCTATAGTCTAGTCTATAGTCTAGTCTATAGTCTAGTCTATAGTCTAGTCTATAGTCTAGTCTATAGTCTAGTCTATAGTCTAGTCTATAGTCTAGTCTATAGTCTAGTCTATAGTCTAGTCTATAGTCTAGTCTATAGTCTAGTCTATAGTCTAGTCTATAGTCTAGTCTATAGTCTAGTCTATAGTCTAGTCTATAGTCTAGTCTATAGTCTAGTCTATAGTCTAGTCTATAGTCTAGTCTATAGTCTAGTCTATAGTCTAGTCTATAGTCTAGTCTATAGTCTAGTCTATAGTCTAGTCTATAGTCTAGTCTATAGTCTAGTCTATAGTCTAGTCTATAGTCTAGTCTATAGTCTAGTCTATAGTCTAGTCTATAGTCTAGTCTATAGTCTAGTCTATAGTCTAGTCTATAGTCTAGTCTATAGTCTAGTCTATAGTCTAGTCTATAGTCTAGTCTATAGTCTAGTCTATAGTCTAGTCTATAGTCTAGTCTATAGTCTAGTCTATAGTCTAGTCTATAGTCTAGTCTATAGTCTAGTCTATAGTCTAGTCTATAGTCTAGTCTATAGTCTAGTCTATAGTCTAGTCTATAGTCTAGTCTATAGTCTAGTCTATAGTCTAGTCTATAGTCTAGTCTATAGTCTAGTCTATAGTCTAGTCTATAGTCTAGTCTATAGTCTAGTCTATAGTCTAGTCTATAGTCTAGTCTATAGTCTAGTCTATAGTCTAGTCTATAGTCTAGTCTATATTCTATTCTATAGTCTAGTCTATAGTCTAGTCTATATTCTGTTCTATAGTCTATTCTATAGTCTAGTCTAAAGTCTAGTCTATAGTTTAGTCTATAGTATGCTTGTAGTATGCTTCTAGATGTCGTTACGGATCCATTTCTCATTGCAAGTAAAGATTAGATATAAATTCGTTTTTCAAGGTCTCCCTCTTTCCATTCGCTTGGTAGTTGTCGAACGGTACAAGTTCTGAACTATTATGCGAGTTAGTATTTGACCCATATTCGGAGGTCACTTTGGGGCTAGAACAAACCATGCAAATTTAGTCCTTTCAGCTCTTTTAATTCGGACCTATAATGCTTTCAACAAATAAAGTGATGGACGCATGACCTGAAGTTTCGGATTATATGTATATATTTTTGTGGGTCTAGGACCAATATTTAGATATGTTAAATCACGGTATAATTACTATAATAACTGCATTTCTTAAGTTACAGCCCCCCTCCCCGCATGCGAACAAATCTTTATTAAACAAAATGTTTCCCTGTATTAAGGGGAAAGTTTTGGACTATTTTATGGCTCAATAATAATTATTTTCCTCTTTTTGCAGTAAAGTTCATTTTTATAACAGTTTTTTGGATTATTTATAGCATTTTACAGAAGTTATAGCCATTTAAGTTCGTACAACAACCTTTCAATTGCTAACTAAGACACAAACCATGTGAAATTTTAAAACCCTAAAACCGGTTGCTATAATTAAGGACACATTGTAAGGTTGCCAATTATGAAAATTTCAGAATTTTTAAATACATATGTATATAAATTTTGATATGTATATGGTTAATTCTCATTATTTCTATGAAAATCTTTGGCGGTGACCCATTTGGGAACGTTTGCTTTAATGAATTAATTATAAACTTACCTGTTTACAGCTATAGATTTTTGGTTTTAAAGTTGAGTTTATGTTGTTTCAGTAGATGAGAGTTTTTCTTGAAAGTTGTTGTTATTATGGTGTCTTTTCAGTTTAAATTTTGATAAAAGTTGGAATGGGAAACGTAAATATTTAGGTTTGTTTTTTTATTTTACTTCATATTTTTTATTAAAAAGTTATTAAACACATTTTTATTTTCTTACCTTTTTTAAAATAAATTTTCAATTTAATTTAGAATTTTATTTATTTTTTTTTTTTCTTTGATTTTTACTCTTTTTTATTTTTTAATATTTTAAACACTTTTTACATTTTTTATGTGATTTCCTTTAATTTACTGAATTTTACTAGATTTCTTTTCATTTTACTTTTTTAATTTCACAAAAAGACATCAATTTCTTTTAATTTAATCAGTTTTTTTCATATTTTTTTATTTAATTTTATTTTTAATATTCTGAAATATTTTTTTCTTAAATTTTATTTTTGACTTTCTAAATTTTCTTATTTTTTAATTTTTACAAATTTTTTTTTTTACAATTATTTTTTTCATTTAAAATTTCACTTTTTATATTTGAATTTATTTTTAAATATTTCTCTAAATCACTCACTTTATAATAATTTTCATTATTTTTTCTAATTTGTTTAATTTTATTTAATTTTTTTATTTATTTTAATTTTATTTAATTTTCTTTTTAAATTTCACTTTAAAATCACTTTTATTTCCTTTAAACATATTTTATAACATTTTATCAATTACCAACACTATTTCTTACTTCCGTTTCCCGTTCCTCATACACTTTTGGTAACTCTGTGCAATTCTCTTTTGTTTATGTCCTCTCTTTCTCACACTTGCACTTTATACATTTTAGCATTTACTTGGGACAGCCTAATGTTTACACACAAATTTCTTTATAAATTTCATACTTTTCCGCAATATTTTTAGAGAAAAACACTTTAAATATTTTTATTAAACCGCGAATATAGTTTTTATTTTATTCCTTTAAGTTTTTACCAAGTTTTTTGTAATTTTTATTAAGACACTTTACTTTTTAACTTTAACCATGACGCTGTGAAAATTTTCTACTAACACCAACATAAACTAACGGAATTTTTATAAGTACGTGTAAGTTTTTCAAGTTGGCAAGGCTGTGTGACAGTATGGTTTACAAACACTTCCCATGGAAAACAGCTGTTTGATTTTTTTTTGTTTATTTTGAAATTGTTGGTATAATTTGTTAGAGAAAGTTGACAGTTGTGTGAAAAATTTCTTGCTGTAAAGTTGTGGTTTTAAAATTTTTGGAATTTTTGTATTAAAATTATTAAAAACTTGAAAATTTTGTACTTATTGTTGTAAAATATCTTTTAATTTATAGATTTAATTAGTTAATTGTTTGAAAAATAGCACGTACTTAAATATGTTTATTGAAACTTGCATAGCACCCGTAAATATAGCTTTAATTAAATATTGTGAGTCTTCTTTTTAACCAATCTATTGTTTAAATTGCATTTTTATAATAAAAGAAAAAAACTTTCTCTTTTTTATGCTGATGTACTTGACACTTTAATCTTCAATTGTTTGCTATTACAAATATGGAAATGTTGATTTGTATGTAATAAAAAAGGGGGTAAACGAGATGAAGAATTGATTTTACCGATAAACGATTCATTAAGCATGACTCTTAGCACCGATGAGGTAAGTAATAGGGGGCTGGCTGCTCCCAACCATTATTGTGTATAACAATTGTTTGGCTTTCATATGCTAAATGAATTTATGGCTGTTGTTTTTTATTTGTTTGTTTGTATATCATATACAAAATATGTGGAACAATATGCCAACTTTGACATGCGTTTCATTGTTGTTTTTGCTTTTTACTTTGTATTTCTCGTTTCCTTGGCCTATACCTAGATGTGTGCTAAAACTACAGCTGCTGCTTGTTCATCGTTTAAGGAACATCGTATGTGGTTGAATGGCGAAGAGGTGCCATTTGAAGAAAATCCTCGTATTATGAGATGTTTAAAAGCTTGTAAGTTTTCTTTGTTTTAATAGTTGAAATTATAGATTTTTGTTTATTTCTTGTGGATGGTGTTTGGGGGAAGAGACATGAGAGGAAGATTTTTGAAAATGGTTTACAAACCCAAAGGATTTTATTTTGATGTCAGAATGTGCGCTGTAAGCGGTAATAGTCGTACACTGAACTAGAACTGAACTCGAACTGAACTAGAACTGAACTAGAACTGAACTAGAACTGAACTAGAACTGAACTAGAACTGAACTAGAACTGAACTAGAACTGAACTAGAACTGAACTAGAACTGAACTAGAACTGAACTAGAACTGAACTAGAACTGAACTAGAACTGAACTAGAACTGAACTAGAACTGAACTAGAACTGAACTAGAACTGAACTAGAACTGAACTAGAACTGAACTAGAACTGAACTAGAACTGAACTAGAACTGAACTAGAACTGAACTAGAACTGAACTAGAACTGAACTAGAACTGAACTAGAACTGAACTGAACTGAACTAGAACTGAACTAGAACTGAACTAGAACTGAACTAGAACTGAACTAGAACTGAACTAGAACTGAACTAGAACTGAACTAGAACTGAACTAGAACTGAACTAGAACTGAACTAGAACTGAACTAGAACTGAACTAGAACTGAACTAGAACTGAACTAGAACTGAACTAGAACTGAACTAGAACTGAACTAGAACTGAACTAGAACTGAACTAGAACTGAACTAGAACTGAACTAGAACTGAACTAGAACTGAACTAGAACTGAACTAGAACTGAACTAGAACTGAATTAGAACTGAACTAAAACTGAACTAGAACTGAACTAGAACTGAACTGGAACTGAACTAGAAATGAACTAGAATTGAATTAGAACTGTACTAGAACTGAACTAGAACTGAACTAGAAATGAACTAGAACTGAACTAGAACTAGAACTGAACTAGAACTGTACTAGAAGTGAACTAGAACTGAACTAGAACTGAACTAGAACTCAACTGGAACTGAACTAGAAATGAACTAGAACTGAACTAGAAATAAAATAGAACTGAACTAGAACTGAACTAGAACTGAACTAGAACTGAACTAGAACTGGACTAGAACTGAACTAGAACTGAACTAGAACTGAACTAGAACTGAACTAGAACTGAACTAGAACTGAACTAGAACTGAACTAGAACTGAACTAGAACTGAGCTAGAACTGAACTAGAACTGAACTAGAACCGAACTAGAACTGAACTAGAACTGAACTAGAACTGAACTAGAACTGAACTAGAACTGAACTAGAACTGAACTAGAACTGAACTAGAACTGAACTAGAACTGAACTAGAACTGAACTAGAACTGAACTAGAACTGAACTAGAACTGAACTAGAACTGAACTAGAACTGAACTAGAACTGAATTAGAACTGAACTAAAACTGAACTAGAACTGAACTAGAACTGAACTGGAACTGAACTAGAAATGAACTAGAATTGAATTAGAACTGTACTAGAACTGAACTAGAACTGAACTAGAACTGAACTAGAACTAGAACTGAACTAGAACTGTACTAGAAGTGAACTAGAACTGAACTAGAACTGAACTAGAACTCAACTGGAACTGAACTAGAAATGAACTAGAACTGAACTAGAAATAAAATAGAACTGAACTAGAACTGAACTAGAACTGAACTAGAACTGAACTAGAACTGAACTAGAACTGAACTAGAACTGAACTAGAACTGAACTAGAACTGAACTAGAACTGAACTAGAACTGAACTAGAACTGAACTAGAACTGAACTAGAACTGAACTAGAACTGAACTAGAACTAGAACTGAACTAGAACTGAACTAGAACTTAACTAGAACTGAACTAGAACTGAACTAGAACTGAACTAGAACTGAACTAGAACTGAACTAGAACTAAACTAGAACTAAACTAGAACTGAACTAGAACTGAACTAGAACTGAACTAGAACAGAACTTGAACTGAACTAGAACTGAACTAGAACTGAACTAGAACTGAACTAGAACTGAACTAGAACTGAACTAGAACTGAACTAGAACTGAACTAGAACTGAACTAGAACTGAACTAGAACTGAACTAGAACTGAACTAGAACTGAACTAGAACTGAACTAGACTAGAACTAGAACTGAACTAGAACTGAACTAGAACTGAACTAGAACTGAACTAGAACTGACTAACTGAACTTTGAACTGAACTTGAACTGAACTTGAACTGAACTAGAACTGAACTAGAACTGAACTAGAACTGAACTAGAACTGAACTAGAACTGAACTAGAACTGAACTAGAACTGAACTAGAACTGAACTAGAACTGAACTTGAACTGAACTAGAACTGAACTAGAACTGAACTAGAACTGAACTAGAACTGAACTAGAACTGAACTAGAACTGAACTAGAACTGAACTCGAACTAGAACTGAGCTGGAACTGAACTAGAAATGAACTACAACTGAACTAGAACTGAGCTAGAAATGAACTAGATATAAACTCGAACCGAACTAGAACTGAAATAGAAATGAACTAGAACAAACTAAAGCTGAATTAGAAATGAACTGGAAAGAACATTGATTTTTGTATTTTCGGCTATGAAATCGAATATTCGAATTCAATTTCGATATTCCAAAATGTACAGTTTCTGTTAAGTTTGTAATAGGGTCGAAAAATCAAAATTTCAGAATTTTATAAAAAAAAATCTAAACATTTATTTTAAAATCTCCATTTTCTTTTCCAGTACAACGCTTAGCTTTAGCCAAAGGCGAGTCGCTGAAATTTCCCCTCGAATGGAAGCTGCATATAGTGTCGCGTAATAACTTCCCCACGGCCGCTGGTTTGGCCTCAAGTGCGGCTGGTTACGCTTGTCTAGTCTACACTCTAGCCTCTTTATATGGCATAGGCGATGAAGAGCTTACAGCAATTGCCCGTCAAGGCAGTGGTTCTGCATGTCGTAGTTTACATGGTGGTTTCGTACGCTGGCATATGGGCAAACTGGAAGATGGTGGTGATTCTGTAGCGGCTCCAGTGGTTTCAGCTTCACACTGGCCCAATATGCATGTTCTTATATTGGTGGTCAATGATGGCCGTAAGAAGACCAGTTCCACTAAAGGCATGCAGCGGGCGGTAGAAACTTCGGATCTTATTAAATATCGTGCTAAATATTGTGTACCACAGCGCATTAATGCCATCACTGATGCTATTAAACAAAAAGATTTTGAAACCTTTGCCAAAATAGCCATGCAAGATTCCAATCAATTTCATGCCATAGCTTTGGATACCTATCCTCCATGTGTTTATATGAATGATGTTTCTCATGCTATAGCCTCATTTGTGCATGCTTACAATACGGCTGTGGGACACACTAGAGTAGCGTACACCTTTGATGCGGGACCAAATGCTTGTTTGTATGTTTTAAAGGAACATGTTCCCAGTTTATTGCAAGCTTTAAATAAATCATTTCCCAATGATAACGCCACCAATGTGGAGTATTTCAAAGGCATACCTATAGATAAGGAGGTTACAGCTAATGCCTCTTCTTCGGCCAATGATGATGATATTATTTTAAATGGCAATTTTTCATTTGCCATTAATGAACGCAATTTACTTAAATACATAATACACACGAAAATTGGTTTGGGACCTCAACGCCTAAACAAAGATGAAAGTTTAATTAATGGCACCACTGGTCTTCCATTATGAATTGCATATCCCCCAAAAAAACCAAACCAAACAAATCAAACCTGCAACTTTAGAGTGAAAAAGAAAAACTAATTAACTTCGAAACAAAGTAACAAAACTTAACTAAAAACGCTTCAACTAGTAAACGATGACAATAACGAAACAATTTTTTTTTTTATACAGAACTTTTAGTATTAAATTAATCAATAAATAAATGATTACGTAGTAATCCTATATCTATATAAATGTTTATATATTTTAATAATATATGAATGAAAAATATATACAAATCATATTTATTGATAATGGATATTTGCAAAAAAAAAAAATTAAAATTGTATTGGAAATACTGGCTTTCCAAGTCACATAATATTTAAGTAGTATAATTTTTTATATTTTCAAGTAAAAAGAATTAAGATTTAAATACAAAACGCTTTGCTTACTTAACTTTTTTTAAAAAATGCTAGATAATATAAATAAAGGAAAAATTATAGTAGATGACAAAGAAAAAGGATATAGATGGTTTTATTTAAAAGAATTGCAGAATCTTTACACCAGGACTATCGCTCTAAATATGTTCTACTGTGTCTAGCTCCTCTTCGTCCTCACACAACCTACAAGACTGCTGTGTGTTAATGACCCAATTACCCAAAAAGGCTCCTATTGTGCGGTCACCGGTTATCACTCCTACCAGAATTCTAATACTAATCCTATCCAAAACCAATAGTAAACTGGTTGACTTGGCCATAAGGCCACACCACACCAGTGTAATCCATCCTTCTTTACCAGGATTGGTTAGAGAAGTTCCGGAATATATCGAAGATTGACCTGTATTAGTGGCAGTTAGGAGGTTTCAGCGAACTAACTCCACTATTAGTGTCCAGATCCGACCTTGTCTGACCAATTCGTCTGCGATCTCATTACCCTGTATAATACAGTGCCCTGTAGAACCCTACACATTCACGAACAGCACCCCTACAGCTATTTACTAATCTGGAATGAACTATTGTCACCACTGATCCATTTCAAATGAGTGTCTTTACCAGATCCATAGCCTCCCAGATCGCTAAGTTTTCTGCCTGGAAAACACTACATTCATCCGGATGTCTATATGACAGACACCTTTATATCGCAATTTACTAAATAAACTCCCGCACCTGTGACGGATTTCATTTTGTTTTCCTCAGTGAAGAATACACACCCTTCAAACAAAACTTCAGATCTACCAGAACTACACCTGAACGCCTAAAGTGTTGCCTGGCTATCAGCATAAATTGCCAACTCCGATTCCCTTCTAATGTATGTCTTTGTCAGTTCCATAGCCTTCCAGATCGCTTATATCTCTGCCTGAAAAACACTGTATTCATCTGAAGTATATTTGACACCTTTATATCGCAATCTAACATTTAAACTCCCACACCTGTGCCGGATTCCACATTTTGGTTCCATCAGTGAATATTTCACATCCTTCAAAAAAAGCTTCAGATCCTATTCATGTGTTCCTACTTGAAAATTCTATTTAGAATGTAGCACCTAAGTCTAGTGTCGTAACTAAATGACCTGAGATACATTTCGTAATCCCTTCACTCGCTGTTACACATACCACGTACAAAATCTTATGGCGTGCTTCCTATACCTTTAAGCTTTGTTGAGTTACATTATATAAGTACTCATCCTCATAGCTACCCTTCACTCTGTGCTTTCGTATGTAATGATAGGCCTTACTAACGACGTGTATATCCAGTTTACCATACAAGGTTGTATTCCCCAAATCTTACCGATGGTGATTCTACATGTTTAATAGGCATTGAGCACCTTTTTTAGCCTTTCCGAGACAATTTTCTGTTAGGGAAGTTACCCATATATGTACTTGGCTCAACGCCGTTCAACTTCGGCAAATTAAAACTTTCTGTCCTATATCTCCCGTTAAAGAGTACTTATTCCGTTTTCCAAGGTTCCACACCCAACCCATTTGTACGGACCCAGTTCGATAAATCGCTAAGTGCCGCCTGCATTTCCCTTAATCAGAATTACGACTGAAAATAGTTGCGTACGCGGAGTACGCAACTGTTTTCCTACCTTTGGATTTGAAGATTTTGAGAATCGAATTAACCGCTATACTCCTGGTAAACCTTTTTCCTAATCCTATCCTCCCCTAAGGTTGAGTTGATAACTCTGTTATCAAATATATAAACTACCCAACTCGCCAGGAAATCCTGGTCCCCGATTGTAACTAACGACTCCTTAATGACCTTATTTCAATATTATTAAAGACTCCTTCTATATACAAAAACGCGGCCAAGGTATACTGTTTGTGTTCTATGTCGTGCCCAATATTACCCACCACCTCATGAAGCGCACTCTCAAGTGACTTACCCTTAAGATAAGCATGTAGAGCATGGTTAATGGGATGGATATAAATATTGCTCCTAACATGAAGACCTATCCGTCACTCAAGAGTCTTCAATAGGAAAAACGATAGACCGATAGGTCTCAAATCCTTCGGTTTAAAGTGACATGACTTACCAGCCATAGCAACCAGCAGATATCCCATCATAACACATCTTTGAAAAATATCGGCTAAAAATACCAATGCTTCGTCAGGAATATTACAGAGCACGGCCGGAAAAACACTATCCGGACCCGGCGAACTACATCCGATTCAAATTTGGGTTGGAAGTCTGAGCAATATTCAAGAATTTATAGACGTCCGTGATTACTCACCATGATTAGAGCACAGTAGGGTAGTTCATCTCTTGTGTAGAGTATTATTAATAAAATCACTTTATTAATTTATGTGTTTTTTTTTTTTTTTAATTTTTATTTGTATCATTAATGTCAATATTACATTTAATAAATTGATTAATATTTTTTTTTTTTTTCTTAATTTCTTTTTTCTCATTTCAATTAATTAATTTTATTTATTGTATGAATCTTTTACTATTTATTTAAATTATTTTTTTTTCTTCTTGTTGTTTGTTTATTTAATAATTTGTTTCTTTAGTATGGAGGATTTTTCATTTAATAAATTCTATTTAAAGTTTATTTGTTTGTTTATGAACTGTTGTTTTTTGGACTAATTTAATAACTTTTTTAATGATTTTTTGTTTAATTATTGTATAAATAACACATGCAATAGTATTTATTGGTTTTGTTGTATAATTTTTAGAGAATGTTTAATTAATTTTTTTCGCTCTTTTTAGTCCTTATTTTGGTTATGTAATTTTTGAATAATTTTTATTGTTTAGAAGGAGAAGAGCATGATGAGTATATTTATTTAAAAATTTAAAACTTAATTATTAAATTTAAGAATGAAATAAATTCCAAAAAAAAAAAAAATATATGAAACGGACAGATTTTTATATATTTTAGGAAAAAATGTTGTGTTTTTTTTTTTTTTTTCTTAATTTAGTAACTAAAATAAGTGTAGAACTTAATTAATTAATTGTTTCTTAACATTTTCTCATAGTTTGCTTAATTATATACTCGTTTGTTTTTTCAATTTTTTTCAATAATTAGGAAATCTAACGTTTGTTTAAGAATAAGTTTAAGAGTATTTTTCTTTTAAATATTTTAATTATGTTTAAATTATAACATTTAACTTTTATATAAATACATATACAATTTTAAATTATTTAATTAATTATTCCTTTTTTTATATACATTTAGAATAGTTTTATATTTTGTTTTTGTTATATACAAAAATAAATTAAAAATTAATAAAAACAATAAGTGAATTAAAACGGGGATTCGAACTCGTGGCCTAATAATATTCTTTAATAATAAAATGATAAATCTGTAGTAATATAACAATAATATTTAAAACTCTAGTTGCTTAACTGAAGCTCAATTTAAACTCCTCTTTATAAATTTCAATACTTTAAAGCCGTTTTAAAGTTAATTTTAAGCCGTTTTAAACTGAGTTTAGTTAAGCTTAATTTTTTGTTTGAAATAATATAGAGATTCTTTAATTGCATTGTCAAATCATTTTGCTGTTAGCTAATTTTAAACCTTTTTTCTATTAATTTCTATAAATTTAAAAGAAATATTAAGCTTTAATCGAAGTTTTGTAATAAATTTGTTCTTTTTTAAGAGTATTTTTCGTTAATATTATAAAAAAATATTTATTTAATTTTTTACTCAAAAATGCTTTAAAAATGTTTGAATATTAAAATTAAATGCTTAAATCAATTGCATTGTTTCGAAAGCTTTAATTGGAATGAAGTTTAAATTAAACATTTGAAACATTTTTCAGAATTTTTAAAAGAATCGGCAAATTTTTAACACCTAGCTAACAAACCTAAAGTTTATTTTATTTGAAAATGTGAAAAAATAGTTTTGTTATGGTAATCTCGTATAAAATGTAAGATCTGGCAACACTGTTTTTTGTTTATTGTTTTCACTTGTCATTAATTTCAACTTTGTTCAAGAACTCGAAAAGGAATGAGCGAGGAAATACTGCAAACTGTAGAGCAGCAAATTAAAGCTGCTTTTCATGAAAATATCTAGAAAAAGCTAAAGATCCAATGGGATCTCCGAGAGATCTAGAGAATGCTTCAAAAGAAGACAGACGACAAAATATAAAGAAAGTGATTCCAAGGGCTACAAAAGAACCAAAAATGTTAGAAGTGGCTACGAGAAAGACTGTAATTGCTCTAAGAGAGCGAATAATCTATATAAAAGAGAAAGTAAAGGCTATAAAATGAAATGGTTTCCAAGACGACCAACCAATTGAAACTTCATTGGAGCTTGAGAATGCTTCAAAAAACTACAAAGCATCGAAATATAAAGAAGAGTTTGCAAAGGAAACAGTGAAAGCTTCATGAGAGTCAAGAAAGGTCGTAAACAAGCCAAAAGAGGTTCCAAGAGAATATAAGGAGTTAAAAACAAGCTTTAAACAACACAAAAGATATTAAAAGCGGCTCTGTGTTAAAAGTGGCTCTACGAGAAGTTGAAAATTCTTCAAAGGAGGACTCGACAATAAAATTTAAAAAAAGAGGTTTCATAAGAAGCAATCGAAGCTGGAAGATAGCTAAAAAATGCCACAAAAGAATCAAAAGAGTTGAAAGTAGTACACGCAAATCTTATATAAACTCTATAAAAGTGGAAGAGATTCCACGAGAGCTTGGAAAGCTGCATTATACTGAAATAAGGTTCTAATAGAAGAAACTGATGATAATAATGAAAGATAGCTAAAAAATGCCACAAAAGAATCAAAAGAGTTGAAAGTAGTTACACGCAAATCTTATATAAACTCTATAAAAGTGGAAGAGGTTCCACGACAGCTTGGAAAGCTGCAGTATACTGAAATAAGGTTCTAATAGAAGAAACTGACGTACAATATGAGCAAATAGAAGTTACATGAGAACTAAAACTAAAAAGATTATGCTCCAAGAGATAAAAAGAATCAGAACGAAAGAACAGACATTTAAAGCTCCACGACAGCAAGGTGTAATAAAAGCTTAAAAATTTCTAAGTGAGCCAAGATAAACGAAGAAAAGATGTATGATAAAACTTGACAATAAGGGTGTGGAAAAATAATGAATATTGGCGCAGCAACGATTACTCCAACCAATGCTAGGTAATCATTCAACAGAAGAGGGATAAATTTAAGAAAGAGGAATTAGAAAAAACAACATAAAACATGTAAACGTATAACGCACCTGAATATGAATTGTTCCTAAAAAGAACCATAAATATGGTAACAAAAATGGCATAAAGTCCAAGATAAACGAAAAGCAAATCATCATATAGAAAGCAGATACCCAACCCCAATAACAGACAACATATAAAACAAACTCAATGTTTCTATATTAGTCCTAAAACTGGATAGAAATGGAACTAAATCAGAGTTATGAGTAACTGTAAGTACTCGTCTATCCATAAAAGTTCAAAGGATAGAGTTAAAAGCAAATATACTGTTAAAGCTAGACGAGGACAACAAATCAATTCACATTTAAATGAATGAAAAAGAGAGGATGAGAAGAAATTGATGGCCTCCGTAAGACCTACAAGGTCTTTTGACAAATTTTCTGAGGATTAACAAACTTCAATCGGTGGTGTAGTCTCTGCTACTAAAAAGCAAGGAAATGGATGAGCGTATTTCAAAACGCTTTAAGGAGATAGTTAAACCTGAACCTACCATTCCGATTATTCATGGGAAAATGGATAGGGTTTCAAATTTTGGAAAACTGATTACTGAGATGACAAATGTTATGAGGGAATAATTTTCTAACAGTAAGAAAACCTTCTATGCTAGAGTATTTGATGACTTCAGGGGAAAGATTAATATGACATTATTTCGTTCTTGATTTCAGATTTCCTAATTACGATTTTCCAATTTCCTGGACTTCTGATCCGATATTGTTGGCTGGCTACTACCACTATCTACGAATTAAGAATTCTGATACCACATCTTCTCATCATGTGTGTTTTCTGTTAAAACAATTTGCGATTCCTACTAACACAAAGGACGCCTATCCAAGGCGTAACTTTTTATGTTGAAATTTCCCCATTTATCTTTCAACTGTCCAACAATGATTCTAACCAATCTTTCTCCCAATGCATTTCAATGCATGCAATTTACGGTTCTTGATCTCAGATTTTCTAATTGCGATTTTTCAATTTCCTGGAATAATGATACAGTAATGTAGGATGGTATTCACCACTATCCGATAATTATGAATATTGATATCACTTCTCCTAAAACGGATATTACATTCAAATCTGAATAAAAATCCTACGGATTTCGTTTGCATTGAGGACAATTTTAGGTTAAGTATTTCATATATGTTAGTGGAATTTTTGTCTCTCTTTTTATTTTTGTTAACAAGTTGCGGCTAGGAAAAGGCTTCGAAGTACCGCACCCTATTGAAGTTGAAGTTTATTGCCAACAGAGAAAAATGTAAGAGTTTTGTCAAGAGAGTTTTCCAGCCAAACTTCAATTTTGCTTGGAAATTTGTCAACAGTCTCTGATCAGACTTATTACGGAAAATGTTTGAATCTGATAGGGGTCAAAGACACTGATTTATAGAATTCATGTAACATTGTTGAGAGTGTAGGTCATTTGATTGTCAGTTTTTCTCTTGATTTTGGTCAAGTCTACGCGCTTTAGTTGGAAATTGGAAGATATTTTTTTGGAGACTTCAGAAAATTCTAGAATTTTTTCTAAATAAAAAAATTGCAACAATTTTCTATAGTAAATATATAGTTGACTATATCTTAAGAAAAAATAGTCGTCCGAATTGAAAAAAATCCAAAATGAATACAAATATAAAACATAAACTAAACTTAACAAGAGTCATAATGGAAGTGTTAAAAAATTTGCCTTAATTTCGATTTTTTTCCTTTAAAATAAATGCAATTGATAAATCACGAATAAAATCATATCAAATGGAAATATTTCTGCAAAACAGTTTGCACATTAAAGCCATATTTCCTTAAAGTATATCGTATTTAAAGCGATATGTTATAAAATTTTTCAACATAAAATTAAAAGCAAATAACTTACGGCGACAACGTTTCTGGGTATTGCGTAAAACACTGGTAGAAGAAGTAGAAGAGGCAGCCAATGACAGACCTTTAAATGAATTAATTGCTGTTGAAGGTTTTGCCAATATTGATTGATGTGGCACATGATGATGATGTTGATGATTGTGATGATATTGTTTCAGATGGTGATGATGTTGAGGCTGATATTGATGATGACATTTTAAATTGCTAAATGTTGTCGTAATACGATTTGTTGATTGATATTTAATATTGCTGTTGTTGTTGTTGTTGTTATTCAAATTGTATTTATTATGTTTGTTGGTAAAATCAGACCATGAAGAGGATGATGAGGAAGATGTATCATATAGAGGAGTTTTATTAACCATACGATTGCACGATTGATGATGATGTTGAGATTGTGATTGATTGTGATTATAAGGAGAAGATGAGTTTGTTATTTTACAGGGCGGTTGCTGCTGTTGCTGTTCATAATATTGATTTAAATTTGTTATATAATAATAATCATTAGTAGCTAACACATCAATTTCAGCATAATTATCATCTTCCTCCTCATTAAGGGTAAGGTCCTCTTTGTTATATTTTGTTTCGGCATTGGTATTATAATACAAATGGTTGTACGAATTCATTTGGTGTTTTATATTGTTCTGTTGTTTGTTTTGTAATAATTTATCAAATCACATGTTTTCATCAAATTTGGCAAAATTTGTATTGTCATCATCCCAACCAGCAGAAGTGCCACCTCCGCCACCTCCATTATTGCCTTGTGAGGAGCCTCCATTATTACCATTGGTTTTATGATTTTCTGTTTTCTCATTTGCCGCCGTAGACGTGCTAACGGCCACGGTGGGAGGACTATTGAAAAATTCATCATCTTCAAAGGGATCTTCGACTTTTTTGGCAAATATATTTACAGATTCGGATTTTTTAATTAAATCCTGTTGACGTTGCTGCAGTTTATTATTGCGTATTTGTTGTTTAGTTGTTTTCTGTATGGACTCTTGCCACTGTTGTACATCATCATTTTGGAAAGCATCAAATGTGGCCTTGGAGAAATCATCTTCGAAGGCATCATCGAATTGTGATACCTTGACATTGTCATCGAAACGTAGTTTGGGTGTACTGGTCTGGGTGTGGGCGGTTTGTGGCGATATGCCACGATTTTCCAAATCATATTGCTGTAGTGATCCAGCCGGAGGATGTTGGAAATGTTTTTCTCTTTCCTGGCCAGCGGAGAAATCATTGGAGAATCTGAATGATGACTTTGAAGCCGGTGTATTGGCTGCACTGACATTGGCCGCTGGTGTTGAATTGCAACTGGAGGCTGTACCAGCTGGAGCTGGCGGTGGTGAGGATTGATTAAAATCAGATTCGAAACCTACATCAAAACTAAATTTGGTGGAACTAGCATTGGGTGTGGCTGTGGGTAAAGCACTACTTGTATTTGATCTGGGAGTGGGAGTCTGTTCATACTCGCCATCGTCTCCGTCATCATCATCAAAGCCATAATCTTGAGGATGTTTAGGTTCGCTAGGTGGTGGCAAAGGTCTTCTTATATAGCCACCCTTGCCTGGCTTACGATAAGCCATGGAACTTATTTGGGTTTGTGATGCTGGTACTTCTTTTCTTCTTCTAACATGGGCATCCATCATGCGATTGTGCATTTCATGGCGTCGCATTTCGAGACGTGCAAATTTGTCCTCATCAGCGGGTGATATTTCATCATGTTCAATGCCATGATCCTCTTCCTCTTCTTCTTCGTCCACATAATCTTCTGCATCGTCATCGAGATCTTCACAAGAGATATAATCGTAATTGCCAGTGCGTCCATAACGTGCAGCACTGCTGGGAATCGCTGGTAAATCCTTATTGCGTGTAGTTCTCTTCTTGCGGTACCTAAGAAATTTTGCGAAAAAGTTAAACCAAATTTGTAAAAAATATGTTACTTTAAATACCTGCGATCTTTATCTTCATCTGAGCCAGAGGGTGTTTGTCCTTTAACAGCTGCTCTGCGCCGCTCGGCCTCAGCAGCACTCGAAGGTCTTTTCCAGGAAGAAGTTTTTTGTCCTGGCAAAGGAGGTTCTAAAACAAACCATAACTTCCTTAGCAATTCATTTGCTTAAATATAAATAGTTTCTTTACTTACCTTCTCCATCCCAGGGTGAAGAACCACTACTCTTGCGAATGCGACTCTGAGAACCCATTACATTGCCACCTACAACACCAACTCCTCCTACCCCTACCCCTACACCACTAACGCCCTGAGTAGTTAATTGACTAGGTCTTTGTAAACTTCGCGTATCACAACGTGATCTCTGATCACGATAATGATATTCCTTTTCAGAATCTTGATCATAATCAATATCACCGGTAACACGTAAAGATTTCAAAGATTTGCGCAAAGAACGACTCTTATCAGCGGTCATAACACAACGTTCGCGACCATGATATTCATCACGACTATCACAACTGCCATAAGGATCAGAGGGAATACCGCCACTATCATAACTGCGACGTCGTCGTCGTGGAGCGACATTAGAGCCTTCATATGACTCAAGACTTTCACGATCAAATGACTTGCGATCACGTTCATACATGTAATCGGCTGTACGTTGACGATGTCCGGGTGGCGAACAACATTCAGCTTTCATTTCTTCATACATGGAGGCCAAATGTGCGGGAATTTTTCCAGAAGCCGCCAACATTTCATCGAAATCATCTAGATTGTAAATGCGTTCGGTAGAGCGAGGATTGGTGTCACCACGATAATATTTACCACGTTTGTCATAGGCACCTCCGCCAGCCGAACGTCTGTCGTAACTGGAGGTGGGTGGTAAAGGTGGACCCACACCTCTCTTGTCGTAAATAGGAGGTCCGTAAGTGGTACGTTCATAAGCCGAGCGTTCAAAGTTGCGTCCTCGTGCCTGTTCAATATCTTGGGAGGACCAAGTGTGATGTGGATGCTGGGGTCCTGCACCATGATGGTGATACCAACCAGGAGAATCTAGAGAAGAGAAACTCAATTACAATCTGTTCTAGTTCAGTTCTAGTTCAGTTCTAGTTCAGTTCTAGTTCAGTTCTAGTTCAGTTCCAGTTCAGTTCTAGTTCAGTTCTAGTTCAGTTCTAGTTCAGTTCTAGTTCAGTTCTAGTTCAATTCTAGTTCAATTCTAGTTCAGTTCTAGTTCAGTTCTAGTTCAGTTCTAGTTCAGTTCTAGTTCAGTTCTAGTTCAGTTCTAGTTCAGTTCTAGTTCAGTTCTAGTTCAGTTCCAGTTCAGTTCTAGTTCAGTTCTAGTTCAGTTCTAGTTCAGTTCTAGTTCAGTTCTAGTTCAGTTCTAGTTCAGTTCTAGTTCAGTTCTAGTTCAGTTCTAGTTCAGTTCTAGTTCAGTTCTAGTTCAGTTCTAGTTCAGTCTAGTTCAGTTCTAGTTCAGTTCTAGTTCAGTTCTAGTTCAGTTCTAGTTCAGTTCTAGTTCAGTTCTAGTTCAGTTCTAGTTCAGTTCTAGTTCAGTTCTAGTTCAGTTCTAGTTCTAGTTCAGTTCTAGTTCAGTTCTAGTTCAGTTCTAGTTCAGTTCTAGTTCAGTTCTAGTTCAGTTCTAGTTCAGTTCTAGTTCAGTTCTAGTTCAGTTCTAGTTCAGTTCTAGTCAGTTCTAGTTCAGTTCTAGTTCAGTTCTAGTTCAGTTCTAGTTCAGTTCTAGTTCAGTTCTAGTTCAGTTCTAGTTCAGTTCTAGTTCAGTTCTAGTTCAGTTCTAGTTCAGTTCTAGTTCAGTTCTAGTTCAGTTCTAGTTCAGTTCTAGTTCTGTTTTATTTCAGTTCTAGTTCAGTTCTAGTTCAGTTCTAGTTAAGATCTCGTTCAATTCAAGGTCTATACTTCTTAACCACAACTTACCCATATCGAAATTATCTCTACTTCTGCTCAAACTGTGTTTATATTTACACTGATCCCTTTCCCGTCGGCTAGAGGGATAATCTTGTTCATAACTACAAAAACCAAAAGATATTAGGAAATCTTCAAACTTTTCTTCTCTGAACAATATCTACTTACTCATATTCATCATCACAGGAGTTCATGCGTCTAGCATGACGTCTATAATAGCCATGACGGTCAGTCGTTAGACTACCTTGCATTTGACCCGACAAACGTTTACTTTGAGGATAATCCATTATATGAGTTGGCGGTATACTACCTTGATCCTCATCCCAGCTTAAATCCCGCGATGAGGAAGAAGTATTCTGTCGTTCTTTCTTATGATAACGTCGTTGCCCTGAAGTGCTGCCGCCCAGAGGGGCACCCTGATGGCCCAGCGATAGACTACTACCACCCATGGTGTGTTTATGCCAAGCTTCTTCTCGAGGATCCGAAGAACAAGGCGATTCTATGGCACTATCGTTTTGTGAACAATTCGAAATGGAACCGGGAGGTGGTGGTAAGTTAAGGAAATTATTGGCTTTATTAACAAGTTTAGCTGAAGGTCTGGCACGTTTATCGGACGATACTGCAACTGGTTGATGTTGTGGTGTATCAAAAGTGGCCCAGGAATCATTGGAAGTCTTTGAGACACCATCATTTTGTATTTGTTTGGTAGCAGCATCGATTATTTGTGAAACCACTGTAAGTTGAGAGGGTAGTGGTGAGACTTGTTGAGGGGATTTGTTGCTATTGGGCGATTTACTTTGTAGGCCAGTTAGTGTTGGTAATGGGGACCTCTGCAGAGGTATGGGTGAAGTGCTGACATCATTGAAATGTGGTGGCGTCATGGTTGTCGTAGTTGTATGCGTATTTTGTTGTTGAGGCTGTATAGCAGGAGAGTTGCGCTCTCTGGAGTCTAAAGACAAGTTAGAAATGGCTCTATGCATTAAATCATCAATTTCCAAATCATCTTTAGAACCCGATAGACCCGAAGAAGCCACACTAACCACCGATAAATATTTACCCTCATTGCTAGTGGGCATTTGACTTTGGGTAATACTAATCTGAGGGTTATCGTCATATTTTTCGGGTTTTTCCTCAATTTCCTCCAATTGTTGATTAGAACTGGCCAATTGTTCATATTTTGTTGTGGGTAAGGTGTCTTTATCCTGTTCCTTTTCATTGCTATCGGCACTGCTTAAACCACCCGCCTCTTCGCGTGTATTATTACGGCGTTCTTCTTCCTCCTCCTCATCATCTTCATCTTCCTCCACGGTGATGGCTGATGAGGAGGGTTCTACTAGAAAGCCTCTACTATCCACTAAACCCAGTCTTTGCTGCTGAGTAGTGACATCTAATGTTGATGCTTGGTCCATTAGTTGCCGTAAGTCTTGATCTTCTTCGTCATCGTTAAAACCACCAAATCCCTGAAAGGGTGACTTGTTACTATCACTTTGCCCTCCCACTTCCATATCACCGCTTATGGAAGACGGTTTGGGCGGTGGTTTATCAAAGAGATTTTCCACCAATATTAAATCACGTAAGGCGGCATAACGATCCTTGGCCTGGGCCAATACCTCTGTGATTTTCGTATCTATTTTGGGTGGTTGAGGTCCCGAAACTTCTAACATATCACCACTTAAAAGATCTTGTTGTTGTGTCACATTCATGTCTAAGTCCACCGTTAAGGTGGACGTTTCAAATTGCTTTTCATCTGTTACCTGGGGAATTTCACCTTCCATAACATCTCCTATTAGATCAACACTTTCCTGTTGTTGCTGTAGTTCTTGATCAATAATTTCACGAAAAACAGCATAACGATCGGCTGGAGGCACCATATTGGTGTTTGGATTAATGGCCTGCACTGGAGGCTCCACACTAACACTATCAAATTGGGCAAAATTGGCTTCAAATGTATGGGCCGCCCCGCTGGAGGTCTGTTGATGAAAATCTTCTCCGAATGTATCATCAAATTTCGCCACAAATGTTGCCTCTTGATCAAAATTCACCTTAAATATGGGCGGTGTGTTTTGATGTGTTTCCTCTTGAGAGGTTTCCACTTTATGGGCTTCCACTTTTGAGGGTTTATTTTGTTCGAGGAATTCCGAAAGATACGAAGTCAATTCTACTAAAGTCATGGTAGAGAGTTTGCTCGTAGGCACATTTAATTTTACCGCTAATTCATCGATACCCAATGTTAAAAGTTGTGTTAGGGTTATATCAGGAACTATGGCTGCTGTAGCAGGATTGTTATGATCCAAGATGTTTTGCTGTTGTTGCTGCTGCTGCTGTTGTTGCAACTGTTGAAGTATTTCACTTTTATTTTCGTAAATTTCATGAGCTTTATTTTGCTGATTAAGCGATTGTTGCCTTTGAGTTCGGGCGCGTGAAGATGTTTGTGTGGGAGGCGGCAATAAGGGAGGCACATCTGACATTATGCTGGTATTAGCTGTAGAGGAGCTAACGCCTGTCGAGGATCCAAGCAAAGAGATGGGGGCCAAATAATCATCTTCCGTGTGACCAGGTTTGCGTGGCCTACCCGGTCCGGGATAAGAGCCATCGGTACGTCCTACTCGGCGTGAAGGCAACGGTATAGGAGGCACATCTGTGTTACTAGAACGTCCTGTTAAGGTTTTAGAGGTTAGCACGGAATTAAGACTATCATAACGATTGCTGTTTATTGATTGATTTCCGGTTGTAGAACTTAAGCTGTGACTGGGACCGTTACGCGATCTAATGACAAAATCGTTGAATTGCTTTTTAGGCGGCAGAGGTGGAGGTTCAACACATATGCCATAATCGGGTCGAGGTGGTGGTTCAGGAGCGGTTTCGGTTTCACTTAGTGAATCAGACTCCTGTAGACGTCTCATGTTAATGGAATTCGAATCCCGTTTGGAAAATCTAGACGATTGTCCAAATAAATGCGGCATTTTCTTATTCGATATGCTGGAAATCACATCGACTGTTTGCTGTTTCAACATAGAAGCAGGAGGTAGTGCCGATGGCCCTGATGCCGGTCCTAATCCCACACCACTTGAGGCAGTTGTCATAGCAGAGGGTACTGGACGTGATCTTACCGTGCTAGTAGTTTGTGTTGTATCTCCCTCAGGTGGTAAATTCACTTGCAAATGTCCAGCCAATAGATCTTGTGTAGCAGGAGGAGCAACACTACTAACCGCCGCCAACTGGTCTGTTACTGAGGTCGTTAGAGAAGTGGGTGCTTTTCTTAGATTATCCACTTCGGCAATATTACTGCTGAATTCAAATTCGAAAGGATCCAATTTTGAAAATAAATCACCACCTTCTTCAAAGGGATCACTTTTCTTGCGAGTGGGCGAAAAGGGGTCAGTGTCACGAGGCAACATAACGGGATCGGCGTCACTGGCAGCAGCAGTGGAAACGGCAACTGGTTCTAGAGGAGGATGATAGCGAGAAAAACGTAATGTTTGATTAGTTTGATTCATAGCAGTTGAATTCTGAGTAGTTGTAGTTGATGATGTTGTTGTTGTAGTAGTAGTTGTTATTGTTGTGTTGGTCGTGGTGGTAGTGGTGGTGGTGAAAGTTAATGATGATAATGATGATTTGTTTGTTGTTATTATTGATGGAGATGAAGAAGCATTAGTTTGCAAAGGAGCAATAGCTGGCTTTTGAAACGCTACTAAGACACGCTGATGATGATCTTGACCACTAGCACCAACACACCCACTAGCACCACCACCACCACCACCTTCACCAGAACTACCCATATTCATGGCCATACTCAGAGGCATGTACATGGGCAATGGCATTGTTTTAGATGTTGATGATGATGATGATGGTTTCGATTGATGATGAGTTGTTAGTAAGAGACTACTACTACTAGTTGTATTTCTATTGTTATTGCTGTTGTTAATTGTATTACTATTGTTACTAAGGTTAGGAATATTACTGTTAATCTTATTATTATTGTAATTAGTATTATTATTATTAGTAGTAGTGGTAGTAGTATATTTTTTAGTATTAGTTGATGCATTAGTTGTTGTACATGATGTTACAATTATGGAGGTGGGACAAGTGCATATTAAAGAAGTTGCTGTACGAGTAAAAGCAGAAATATTAGAAGTGCTAGTGTTGGCAGAAGCACAAGAGGAAGAAGCTGATATGCTATTCTTAATATTAGATACATTTACATTTAAATTAGTTGTGGCACAAATTGTGTTTATGGTGTTAATGTTGGTGGCTGTAGCGGTGGCGGTAGTAGTGGAAGTGCTAGTAGCAGTAGCTGCTAAGGAGGCATGAATATTATAGCTAGTTTTGGTAGCAGTGCTAGTGACAGATGAGGCAATAGCAATTCTATTATTATAAATATTAGCAGTAGTAGTAAAGTTAGTAGAACTAGTAGCAATTTGATTACTATTACTAGCAGTAGAAGGGTTTGGAGTAATAGTAATAGTAGTAGAGTTAGTACCTGTTGTTGCCAGGTTAATTATATTATTGGCTGTTGTTGTTAATATGGTTGCAGTTGGTATTATTGCTGCTGTTGTGTTTGTTAGTAAAGTATTTAAATTGGTAGCAGTTATAGAGGAAGAGGAGGAGTTATTTGCGGCACTTGTCATTTTATAAGATTGCTGTTGTTGTTGCTGATATAGTTGCTGTTGCTGATATTGTATTGTTTGCAATTCAAAATCGCCTAAATTTAAAATGTCCTCTGTTGCCATAACTGTTGCTGTAATACTTTTATTTGTAAGATTTTCCGGCATTAAATTGTTAACTGTCGTCATGGTCGGCGCTGCAGTCGTAGCCATCATTAGGGACGCTGCTGTAGCGGTAGCAGTGGTTGCTGTTTGATTATTTGTCGTTAGATCTTTGAGTACTTTTTTAGGTGGATTTTTAAGCTCTTGAAAAAAGTATTTCTTATCCACGTAAGGTCTGGTGCGACCAGTACCTAAGGGATCCAAATCTGTAAAAGCATCTGATCAATTTGGACAAAAGGACAACAAAACACAATCATCAATAAAGCTTTATTGTTTCTATTTTGTTTATTGTTTTTTTTTTTATCTATTGTTTTTTTGTTTTAACCACGAAACAGCGTTATTTCTTTTTTTTTAATTGTAAAACAAATAAAACACATACAATAGTATAAAATAGTTCTAGAAATGTACTCATTGATTTGATTTTGGTTTGGGTTGGTTGGTTCATTGACTGATTGATTGATCGGTTTGATAGTTTCAGTGGTTAAGTGATAGTGGACAATGTGCTTGTGCAAGTATTGTAAACATTGTGTTAAAAACCAATAAAAAAAATTAAGGAAATAATAAAAGGATTTATGTAAAAAAAATAAAAGAAAATCTTTCCGATCATGTTACCTCATTTGTATTTTAGTCCATAGTATAGTAAATAGTCCAATCTATAGTCTAGTCTATAGTCAAATCAATAGTCTAGACTATAGTCTATAGCCTAGTGTATAGTCTAGTCTATAGTCTAGTCTATAGTCTAGTCTATAGTCTAGTCTATAGTCTAGTCTATAGTCTAGTCTATAGTCTAGTCTATAGTCTAGTCTATAGTCTAGTCTATAGTCTAGTCTATAGTCTAGTCTATAGTCGTCTATAGTCTAGTCTATAGTCTAGTCTATAGTCTAGTCTATAGTCTAGTCTATAGTCTAGTCTATAGTCTAGTCTATAGTCTAGTCTATAGTCTAGTCTATAGTCTAGTCTATAGTCTAGTCTATAGTCTAGTCTATAGTCTAGTCTCGTCTAGTCTATAGTCTAGTCTATAGTCTAGTCTATAGTCTAGTCTATAGTCTAGTCTATAGTCTAGTCTATAGTCTAGTCTATAGTCTAGTCTATAGTCTAGTCTATAGTCTAGTCTATAGTCTAGTCTATAGTCTAGTCTATAGTCTAGTCTATAGTCTAGTCTATAGTCTAGTCTATAGTCTAGTCTATAGTCTAGTCTATAGTCTAGTCTATAGTCTAGTCTATAGTCTAGTCTATAGTCTAGTCTATAGTCTAGTCTATAGTCTAGTCTATAGTCTAGTCTATAGTCTAGTCTATAGTCTAGTCTATAGTCTAGTCTATAGTCTAGTCTATAGTCTAGTCTATAGTCTAGTCTATAGTCTAGTCTATAGTCTAGTCTATAGTCTAGTCTATAGTCTAGTCTATAGTCTAGTCTATAGTCTAGTCTATAGTCTAGTCTATAGTCTAGTCTATAGTCTAGTCTATAGTCTAGTCTATAGTCTAGTCTATAGTCTAGTCTATAGTCTAGTCTATAGTCTAGTCTATAGTCTAGTCTATAGTCTAGTCTATAGACTAGTCTATAGTCTAGCCTATAGTCTAGTCTATAGTCTAGTCTATAGTCTAGTCTATAGTCTAGTCTATAGTCTAGTCTATAGTCTAGTCTATAGACTAGCCTATAGTCTAGTCTATAGTCTAGCCTATAGTCTAGTCTATAGTCTAGCCTTAGTATAGTCTAGTCTATAGTCTAGTCTATAGTCTAGTCTATAGTCTAGTCTATAGTCTAGTCTATAGTCTAGTCTATAGTCTAGTCTATAGTCTAGTCTAGTCTAGTCTAGTCTAGTCTATAGTCTAGTCTATAGTCTAGTCTATAGTCTAGTCTATAGTCTAGTCTATAGTCTAGTCTATAGTCTAGTCTATAGTCTAGGTCTATAGTCTAGTCTATAGTCTAGTCTATAGTCTAGTCTATAGTCTAGTCTATAGTCTAGTCTATAGTCTAGTCTATAGTCTAGTCTATAGGTCTAGTCTATAGTCTAGTCTATAGTCTAGTCTATAGTCTAGTCTATAGTCTAGTCTATAGTCTAGTCTATAGTCTAGTCTATAGTCTAGTCTATAGTCTAGTCTATAGTCTAGTCTATAGTCTAGTCTATAGTCTAGTCTATAGTCTAGTCCATAGTCTAGTCTATAGTCTAGTCTATAAGTCTAGTCTATAGTCTAGTCTATAAGTCTAGTCTATAGTCTAGTCTATAGTCTAGTCTATAGTCTAGTCTATAGTCTAGTCTATAGTCTAGTCTATAGTCTAGTCTATAGTCTAGTCTATAGTCTAGTCTATAGTCTAGTCTAGTCTAGTCTAAAGTCTAGTCTAAAGTCTAGTCTAAAGTCTAGTCTATAGTCTAGTCTATAGTCTAGTCTATAGTCTAGTCTATAGTCTAGTCTATAGTCTAGTCTATAGTCTAGTCTATAGTCTAGTCTATAGTCTAGTCTATAGTCTAGTCTATAGTCTAGTCTATAGTCTAGTCTATAGTCTAGTCTATAGTCTAGTCTAGTCTAGTCTATAGTCTAGTCTATAGTCTAGTCTATAGTCTAGTCTATAGTCTAGTCTATAGTCTAGTCTATAGTCTAGTCTATAGTCTAGTCTATAGTCTAGTCTATAGTCTAGTCTATAGTCTAGTCTATAGTCTAGTCTATAGTCTAGTCTATAGTCTAGTCTATAGTCTAGTCTATAGTCTAGTCTATAGTCTAGTCTATAGTCTAGTCTATAGTCTAGTCTATAGTCTAGTCTATAGTCTAGTCTATATAGTCTAGTCTAGTTATTATCTATATTCTAGTCTATAGTGTATTCTGAACCTTATTCTATACAATAGTGTATATTCTAATATGTAAGTAGTCAAGTGACACAAATTCTCAAAGTATGTATAAAGATCCTTACGAAAAATTTATCAAGTTGGCAGCATATAAACAGTCCATTTTTCTGGAATTTAAAACATCTGACAGACGAAGTGATAATTTCTTAAATCGAACTAATACGGAGCAGCAACTTAATACATCTTCACATAACTTATGTACATTTCTTAAACAGTAAAGTGTTAGAATTCTCCAAAATCTATATACATTCTTATGACACCAAATTTGTTCATTAGTTATAGAAAAGTCCATTAGAATCGAAATTATAAGAGGAAAATATGATACAATTGTAAAAAACACAAAAAGCAGTTGAAAAGATAAAAAACATGATTGGTTAAAGATTGTTAGATTGTTTGTTATTGTTATTGTTTGTGGTTGTTAATTGGGTTAGTGAAAATATAAAAAACAACACTCAACTTAAATAACTACTTAAATTCAATATTAACTTCAACGTAAAGCCGTTAATAGAAAACAACAAATGCAACATAACTTAACAACTTACCCGATTTAATATCAAGTTTAGAATTTTGTGTTGACTCTGCAGCAGCCGTTTGAAATATATCGGAGAGACTAGAACTATTGGCTAAATTATTTGGGTTGTTTGTATCAGCTGCATTGTTGTTAGTCACATTATTGCTAATACTTGAAAGTTCGGCCATGTCGTTTGGCACGTTATTGGCGGAACAAGATACTGTCTCATAAATATGATTGGGTGGTGTATCGGATGATTCCCGGGCGGCTAAAGGAGCACGTGAAGCTAGAGGTACGGCACTAGACAAAGTACTGGCTAAGGGAGGCATTCCCATTAAACCCGGCACTACTGTTTTAGAGGTATCAAAGACATCACTGTGAGCATCTAGTTCGCGTAGCCAATGATCGTCATCATCATCTAGGGGTTGTAAATTAACTGTTGTCGTAGTAAGACCTGTAGAGACGGGTGTTAGACGTGATTGCGTAGCAGTGGGTGAAAGTAAAGAGGAATTACCGGCTGTGGTTGTAGGTATGTTGGTGATGTTAATGTCATTGGGTTTAGTGGTAGTTTTACTACGCAAACGTCCCGGCTCGGGAGGTGGTAAGGTCTACAGGGGATAAAACAGGCATTAATAAGGATTCTAACTTTATAGCAATAGAAAAAGTTCTAATATATACCGGAAAGCTAGTAAAGGAATCACCAAAAGGATCATCACTACCGCCAGCACCACCACCACTGCTACCACTCATAGCAGTGCTGGTTTTAGCAGCGTTAGAGGTCAACGAGGAGGTTTGTGTTGTATGAGCATCATTAGGTGTTATACGTTCCATTTGCGTAATACCTCTTTGCAAAGAACTAAGCTCTTGTTCTAAGTCAACCAAATCAGCCACCGACTCGGGAGAAATCTACAGTAAAAACATTTTTTAAAATAAAATTCATTATAAAATTAAATAACAACAACAGCTTCACCTCTTTGGAAGCTCCCTTAGAATCCAAATTAACACCCAAACGACTGGTATTTGGTGTATTTGTTGAACTACTAACCATGGTATTCAACATGCTAAGTGTAGCAGCCGATGTTGTTGAACCTCCTAAAGCCGATAAATCATTTTGTCCTCCTGTTCCGGCTGCTGCACTCTTCAGTGATGACAGGGAGGACAACTGATGTTGTGTATCATGATGATGTAACGATTTCGATTGTATCTGTTGACGGGCCAATTCAATTTCTTTTTTCTTCAATTCAAATACCACCTGGAAAAGATCACGCATTGCTAGCACCACTTGTGAAGCAGCCTTATCCGTTTTAATGCCAAAGAAACGATGGCCACTATCAGGTGAGCCAAATATATAACCAAATGCACGTGAATCTGTCATATCTTGTGCTATAAATGAGATCTTGTGTACAGGATGATGATATAGTGAATCACCAGTTTTCTCATCTCTCAGTCGCAAACCGTCAATGGTGACATGTATGGTTATGCGTTGCTTGTGTTCGCCGGCGGCTCGTATGGCCATTTTTAGATCTTGTAAGGCCTCTTGACACATGCGATCGCCACGTGCCTCGCCCACCTCCAAGATGCCAATAAGTTTGGCTTTGAATTGCACGCCATCGCCGAAAAAACGCCCCGGATCATTGCGATCTAAAAAGAGAAAATAAAGTTAGTTTTGTATTAACAATGAAGATATTTTAAGAAATGTTTGTTTGTCTATTCGATAGTTTAATTAGAAATCTAGTCTATAGTCTAGTCCATGGTCTAGTCTATAGGCTCGTCTATAGTCTAATCTAGTCTATAGTCCAGTCTATACTCTAGTATCTAGTCTAGTCTATAGTCTAGTCTATTGTCTAGTCTATAGTCTAGTCAATAGTCTAGTCTATAGTCCAGTCTATAGTCTAGTCTATAGTCTAGTCTATAGTCCAGTCTATAGTCTAGTCTATAGTCTAGTCTATAGTCTAGTCTATAGTCCAGTCTATAGTCTAGTCTATAGTCTAGTCTATAGTCTAGTCTATAGTCTAGTCTATAGTCTAGTCTATAGTCTAGTCTATAGTCTAGTCTATAGTCTAGTCTATAGTCTAGTCTATAGTCTAGTCTATAGTCTAGTCTATAGTCTAGTCTATAGTCTAGTCTATAGTCTAGTCTATAGTCTAGTCTATAGTCTAGTCTATAGTCTAGTCTATAGTCTAGTCTATAGTCTAGTCTATAGTCTAGTCTATAGTCTAGTCTATAGTCTAGTCTATAGTCTAGTCTATAGTCTAGTCTATAGTCTAGTCTATAGTCTAGTCTATAGTCTAGTCTATAGTCTAGTCTATAGTCTAGTCTATAGTCTAGTCTATAGTCTAGTCTATAGTCTAGTCTATAGTCTAGTCTATAGTCTAGTCTATAGTCTAGTCTATAGTCTAGTCTATAGTCTATCTATAGTCTAGTCAATAGTTAGTCTATAGTCTAGTCTGTAGTCTAGTCTATAGTCTAGTCTATAGATTATTGTATAGTCTAGTCTATAGTCTAGTTTATAGACTAATCTATAGTCTAGTCTATAATCTAGTCTATAGACTAATCTATCGTCTAGTCTATAGTATAGTCTATCGACTAGTCTATAGACTAATCTAGAGTCTAGTCTATAGTCTATTTTATAATTTAGTCTGTATTTTGGCCGCAAGTCTAATCTATAGTTTAGACTATAGTCTTGTCTATAGTCTAGTCTAATCTTTATTTAAATCTCAAGTCTATAGCATAATCTATATTCTAGTTTGAAGTCTAGTTTATAGTCTACTAAAGTCGAATCTACAGTCTAATTATACGTCCAGTCTGTAGTGTAGTTTTCAGTCCAGTCTTTAGTCTAGTCTTAAGTTTATTCTGTTGTCTAGTCTATAGACTAATATATACTCTATTCTAGACTCGATAATCTTTTCTTAGTCTAGACTATGATCTAGTCTATATTTCAATCTATACTGAAGACTATTTCTATAGATTAATATAACTTCCATTGTTTACATCAATTATATATATAATATTGAAAATTTTTTATAAAATCACACAATTTTCTTAATTGAACTCAAAAAATGAAATAAATATAAATTTTCCACAAACAATTTATAATTTCCTCCAAAAAATCAATTGATGATTTCATTACAAATTGTTTAATTACAAAGCGCATTACAAATAAATGCTCCAAATCCCTAGAGAATAAAATATATAATTTAGCAATAAATAACGCGAAAAAGAAATAAAGAAACAAAATAATTCAAATAAACATTTACATTTTAAATAATTATCCCCAGAGATGGCGTTGGATGTTGACGATGACGATGCTGTAGAAGAGGCTGCATTATTATCATGATGATGTTTTCCATGACTGCTACCGAAACTACTGGCAATTGATAAAGTGGAGGAGGCAGACGATAATTTGGATACCAATGATTTAACCATAATGATGCGACAAATGAAACTGATACTGAGAAATAAAATAACAATTGCCACTGTATGCCTGCCTGCTTGGCTACACTTAAACAGTATCTACTACTGTGAAGAGTGATGATGGGACCTACTACTAGAGCAGTAGTGGCACAAATGATGTGATTTTTGTTGGGTTTTCTGTACGTTATCGCGTCTTCTTAGTTTTTGTATATTTATTTTAATGAAACAGCAATTGCGGCAATTGAATTAAACAATCATAACGAAAAAAATACTACAATAACAGCAACAAAAAAAGCAACAGCCGCACCAGAAATAACAATAACATTAAATAACAATGTAGTTTGAATGGCTGATGTTTGATACTGTTTCTGGCCTGCTCTCTGAGGAGAATTTGTTTGAAAATTTGCGTTTGCAATATGAATGCTAAAGTGTATGAGTGATTGCTACACCTGGGTTTGGCGGGCCACAAGTGGGGTGTTTGGTTTGATGCCAGTTGTTTTTATTATATTTCTATGCTATATTTGCTTTAAATGCTGGACAATACTGTATTGATGAGTATTAAATCAGGTCCAAGCCCATCATCAATTTGTTTTTCAATACATGTTCGTTTAGTTTTTTTTTACACTAAACTATTTGTGTTTATTGTCTTTGTTGTTGTTGTTGTTTCTTTTGCCATACATATTCTTTATGTATCTGCATCATTTACTAAATAGTTTTACGTTTTCCATCACCACCAGACACACATTTTTTCTCTGTTTGTTCATTTTTATTCTAAATGTTTTCACTTATTGTTATTGTAGTCTATTTGACTTTTACGCCATCACCACCTCCTCCTCCTCCAGCTCTTACTAATTGTTGTTTTCAATAACTGGTCTATTTTATTTATTTTTTCTATTTTCTTTAACTATCCAATTGATTAGAGATTTTTTTGCGTTTTTGTTTGTTTTTATTCTATTTCTATTTTGGATGATCTCAACCGCATTATATTGTTTAATATTCTCTTTTTCTATTTATTCTTCACATAATTTATATATTTTTATTTACAATTTCTTTATTTAGCTTTATTTTTTATTTAAAATAAATTATTAAACACCATTAAATTGCAGCTGCCTTTTTAACATCTATTGTTTGTTCGTTTTGTGCGGTTGTTTACATTTTTGCAACAAAAAAATGCCTAAAAATAATAACACAGAGTTGTAAAAAGTTGTAATTCCACTCAATTTTCGACTCATTTGTTTGATGAGCAGCTTGTTGAACACACAAACATGTGTATTATTGATGGATTTAATTCGGTTTGAAGAACCCGCAAGCAAATTGCAAAAAAAATAAAACTATCTAAAACCCGCAACAACAAAAACAAAACAATTTCACAGCAACTAATTTTTGTATATGTTTCACAACAATTGCATTCGAAAATATTAGAGTTGCCAGGAATATGTTTTAAGTAGCGCCCATAGAAATGCTGTCAGGTGGTTTAAAGTAAATAATACTTAATCACGATCGCTAAAATTCCGTTACAATTATTTAAAAATTTAATTTTTTCGTATCAAAAATGTTAGTCGTTTCATTGAGCAAATATATAAGAAATATATATATTTTACATTTAAATTAGATTTGTTTTTTAGAGACATTTTGCAATTCATTTATTTTATATAAAAAATTTTGAATTAACTCTTATTTTGTAGAAATATTTTCTAGTTAATTTTTTGTTGAAATATTTTTAAATTAAATTTTGTTTAAAAAGATTTTCAAATTGAAAATTATCTAGAAAATATTTAAATAAGTTTTATATTTTTATAGAAAAGCTTTCTAATCAAACTTTTTTTAATAGAAACATTTACGATTTGATTTTTTGTAGAAAATATTTGAATAAAAATTTATTTATAATATTTTTTTTCAATAAACTTTATCGAAATAATCGTTCTTTTTAAAAATATTCAAATCATAAAATTTTTCGAATAATTTTTTTATAGAAAATTATAGAATTGAAATATTGTACAGAAAAATTTTCTTTATAAAAAAAATTTTTGATAAATTTATTTCAAAAAAATAAAATTAAATAATTTCATAAAAAAATTTAAAAATTTTTTTAATAAAATTTTGTTAAAAAAAGTTTTAAATTGAAAATTCTACAGATAAATATATGAATTAATTTTTTCAAAAAAATGTTTAAATAACATTTTTGAAACAGACTAATTTTAACTAAAATTTTTAGAGAAATGTTTTTGAATTAAAATTTTAAAACTAAAATTTTGTATAGAAAAACTTTCTAATCAAACTCTTGTTAATAGAAACATTTTCGAATTGACTTTTTATAGAAAAATATTTAGATAAAAATTTTTTTATAGAAAAATATTTCAATACTATTTTATCAAATTAATAGTTCTTTTTAAAAAATATTTGAATCAAATTTTTATTATTATATAAACATTTTTGAATATTTTTTTTATAGAAAAATTATAGAATTAAAATTTTTTCTTATAGACAAATTTTTCGCATTATCATTTTTTAATATAAAATTTTCGTAATAAAAAATGTTCAAATTTAACCAAATTAAATATTGATTTAAAATTATAAAAAATTTTAAATAGAAAATGAATAAATATTTTTATAGAAATTTTTAGATATTTTTATAGGTTACTTTCAATTTTGAATATTTTTAAAGAAAATGTTAAATTTTGAATATTTTTATAGAAAATGTTAAATTTTGTATATTTTTTATAAAAAATTTTAAACTTCGAATATTTTTACATAAAATTTTAAATATTTTTAAAGAAAATTTTCAATTTTGAATACTTTAATAGAAAATTTTCAATATTGAATATTTTTATAGAAAATTGTAAATTTTGAATATTTTTATAGAAAATTTTAAATTTTAAATATGTATTTTTAAAGAAAATTTTCAATTTAAATACTTTTATAGAAAATGTTAAATTTTGAATATTTTTATAGAAAATTGTAAATTTTGAATACTTTTATAGAAAATGTTAAATTTTGAATATTTTTATAGACAATTTTTAATTTTAAATATTTTTAAAGAAAATTTTAAATTTTGAATACTTTTATAGAAAATGTTAAATTGTGAATATTTTTATAAAAAATTTTAAATTTCGAATATTTTTATAGAAAATTTTCAATTTTAAATATTTTTATAGAAATTTTTCAATTTTGAATATTTTATAGAAAATTTTCCATTATTATATTTTATAGAAAATTTTCCATTTTGAATATTTTTATAGAAAATGTTAAATTTTAATATATTTATAAATATTTTCAGTATTGAATATTTTTATAGAAAATGTTAAATTTTTAATATATTTATAAAATATTTTTAGTATTGAATATTTTACAGAAAATATATCCTTTTAGAAAATTGTAATTTCATAGAAATTTTTTAAATAGAAAATTTTAAGTATTGAAAAACTTTCATTGAAATTTTTCAGTATTGAAAGTTATTAAGCAGACATTTTACAATTTAAATTTTTTTTTTTTAACAGAAAATTTTCTGTATTTCTAACACAAATTTTCAATATTGTATATGTTTTTATAGAAAACAGTCTGTAATAAATATTTTTCTATAGAAAATTTTCAGTTTTCAAAATTTGTTTGTAGAAAATTTGCAGTATAGAATATTTTTACAGAAAATTTTGAGTATTTATTGTTTTAACAAAAAATTTCAGTTGTTAAAAATGTTCATAGAAAATTTTCAGTATAAAATTTTTTATAAAAATATTCAGTATTGAAGGGATTTTTATAGAATATTTTCAGTTTTGAATAGTTCTTTTTTTATAGAAAATTTAAAATTATTATTATAGAAATTTTAAAGTTTTTAAAATTTTGTATAAATAATTTTCAGTATTGAATACATTCTTATAGAAAATTTTCAGTATTCAATAGTAGCAAAATATGAGGAGTATTGAATAGTTTCATATAGAAAAATTTTAGTATTCAATAGTTTCTAATAGAAACTATCAGATTCTCATAAAAAATGTTCATTATAGAATATTTATGTTTAGTATTGAATATTTCTAGTAGACATTTTTCAGTTTTGAAAATTTTTTATAGAAAATTTTTAGTATTAAAAAGATAATTTGAAAAAATTTTCAGTATTTAATAGTTAGAAAATGTTCATTATTGAATATTTTTATAAAAAAACTTTCAGTATTATAGAAAATTTATGATATTTAATAGTTTATTATAAAATTTTTCGCTATTGAATATTTCCTAATAGAATATTTCTGTTTTGAACTTTTTTTTTATAAAAACATTTTCAGTATTTAATAGTTTCTTATAGAAAACTTTGAGTTTTGAATTTTTAATAGAAAATAAATATAAAAAAATTTGGCCTAAATTTTATCTTAATTATATATTTTGCATACACTGTAATTAGAACTGAAAACGAAAACGGTTCCATATTTTCGGACTAAAAAAATGTCATTACAGAAATCGGCTGAGGTAATTTTCAATGATATATCACCAGTCTCCAATAAAATACTATTAATTTTAATTCGATACGTTCCTAAATGAAGCAAAAAACAATACTGAACTAGACAGCGACGAACAGCGACGTTTTTCAGTTTTCGTTTTCGGAAAACTGTTTTTCAACAAATGAAAAACATTAACCTTTCATCTGTTCTATTCATCAGAATGCACTTAATATGATTTTAATCAAAGAATAAACAAGAAGTGAAACGCTGTCATTTTTTTACAACAATAACATTACGCTCTTCTCACAGACGAGTGCTGTGTAAATCCAACACATATGTAAAAATTTTATTCTCTCTCCAAACTTCAAAACTTTTTCGCGAAAATTTGAGGATAATAGCACTTTGAAATATTTTTTATCACTTAACATTATATTTTATTATTTTTTTGCACAATTTAAACACATTTAATAGCCCGAAAATAATATATTTTTTACAAACGAAAAAAAAAAATATTTTTTGTTTTTTTGACATTGAATTTTTGTTGTTTGAAATTAAAACTAAAAAAAAACAATGTTGTAAATTTTCGTATGGTAAACGAAAAAGATATTTCAAATAAATAATTTATTTTTTCAATATTATAGATTAAAAAACAAATAGACGTGTTTATAAAATGTTTATAGATAAAATATGTGCAATTTATCTTAAGAAACCTTTCAAAGTATAAATTGAAATGTAATAATTTTTTTTCAATATTTTTCAATACTATTTTTTGCAACTATGTTGACTTGAGAATTCTACTAATACATTCTTAGAGTTAGGTACCGGATGACAGTAGACTTAGGTACTTTTGACAACAGTTTCATTTCTTATTTATTCTTTGATTTTAATGTTTAAAAAAGTTTAATTTAAAATATAAACAAATTGATTAAATACTTACATTTACAGGGGCTTGTTTTCTTTCTTAGGGTTTGCATATTTTTGAAAATTGCTTGACATCCGTGCGCTGCAACGTTAAACTCTGACTTCACCAACGATTTTCTGATATATTTGAAAAAAAAGAAGATAACGAAAAATGCCGCAAATTTAAAAAACAAAATAAATAACTTTATCACAGATAAGATACAAATCTAAAAGAATTTTACGTGTTTATGAATGTAAATGACATTTTATAATAAAATACAAAAACAAACAAATTTACGTTAAGAAAATGAAATATTATTATGAGGGAGGGGGTTGTTTGAATGTAATTTCTTGATTTTTTTTTTTTTTTTTTGCAAACGTGTAGGCGTACGAGTCGTCTGACATAAACTTACGTTTTGTTTACTTTTTTGTATTAGTTTTGTTGTTGTTCAATTTTTTTATCAGATGTTTTTCGTAAATTCTGTTTTTGATTTTTTTTGTTTGTTTTGCTATGTTAAAGAGTACCGTTAGACGAAAATACGAATAAAGAAAATAAAGGGTGGTTAAATGGCTATGTAACGGTTTTCTTGTTTTGTTTTTTTTTTAAGGGGGAGGGTTAAGGGTGTTAGCGAAAAACAACAAAAATTATAACACTGCGCGTCGTCGTTTGAAAAATAACAAAAAACACAAACTGACAGTTAATTTCACCGGCTTCGACACTCACGCACACTAGGAAAAAAATGAAACTCACAAGATAAGAATGAAGAATACAGCAACTTTTATCGATTTTTCACTTGAATGAAAAATTACGTCTGAGACAAATCAATTCCAATAAATATTTTCTTCTACGTTTAATTTCTTATAGGATTTATAGTATTATTTAACTTTTTTTATTATAAATATTAAGAAAATTATTAAATTTACATTTTTTTTATTTAAAAAATATTAAATTTTATTTAGTTATATTTTCTTATCTAATTTTCTTAAATAACTTTTTTTATAAAACTTTTTTGTATTAATGTGATTTTACCACTATTTTTATAAATTTATTAAACATTTTATTTTTTCTTTTATTTTAACTAATATTATGCTTTTTGTAATATTTCATTAAGTATTATTACATTTTTTTAAAAACCTTTTATGTATAACATAAAATTTTTAACATTTTTTCTTTCTTCGTCATAATTTTTTCATAAAGGAATTTAACTTTATTTTCTTTTATTATTTAATATTACACTTAAATTATTTATTAATTTTTATAACGAGTAATTATTCTTTATAAATTCATTGCTTTTTTTTATTAATTTGTTATATTTCTTTAGTTTTCACTTAATTTGTGAAAAATTTTTTTATTAGAAAATTTTTTCTTTTACAAGTCCTCCGCCCTTAACGCGTTGAAAATCATTGAAAATTCGATTATGGCAAAGGATTTCTATTTGATATCCTTTGACAGTTAGAAACGTACAATTATTTGACAGTTATATTTTATGTTGTGTAAACGGAAATTTAGTTTTGTCATTGTTGTAAAAAAAAATGTTGCCATATCGTTTTATATTTTTGTTTTAGGGTTTGCGGTTGTTGATATGAAATGTTTTTAATAGTAATATTTAAACGTTAAAATTTTACTAATAGAAGATTAATTTATATATAAACTCGTTTATTACCAACTCCGGAAGAGCAGTCAAATTTTTTCATTACAAGCGAACTTCGTCATAAAACGGATAAAGTTCTTATACCAAAAAAATTAGACCAGAATATAAAAGAATATGAATTATAATTTTTTTAATAATCTTTATAAAAAAACTCTATAGATTTTATTTCTTAATATAAATATTTTTAAAAAAATTTAAGTTTTTATCAAAACAAAAATATTCAGATATATTTTTTATATAAAAAAAATAATTTGATTAATAGAAAAAATTTCGTTTAAATAAGTTTTTATAGAAAAGCTTTTAATTTGAATATTTTTTTATAGAAAAAATTTACTTTGAATAATTTTTTTATAGAAAAAATTTACTTTGAATAATTTTTTTATAGAAAAAAATTAATTTAAATCATTTTTTATAGAAAAAATTTAATTATAATAATTTTTTATAGAAAAAATTTACTTTGAATATTTTTTTTATAGAAAAAATTTAATTTAAATCATTTTTTTATAGAAAAATTTAATTATAATAATTTTTCTTATAGAAAAAAATTCATTTGAATAATTTTTTTATAGAAAAAATTTCATTTGATTAATTTTTTTATAGAAAAAAATTAATTTGAATAATTTATTTATAGAAAAAAATTCATTTGAATAATTTTTTATAACAAAAATTTCATTTGAATAATTTTGTATAAAAAAAATTATTTAAAAATATAAAAAATTTTCGTTTGAATAATTTTTTTATAGAAAAAATTTCGTTTGAATAATTTTTTTATAGAAAAATTTTGTTTGAATAATTTTTTTAAAGAAAAAATTTTCGTTTGAATAATTTTTTTATGGAAAAAAATTTGTTGAATAATTTTTTTATAAAAAAATTTCGTTTGAATAATTTTTTTATAGAAAAAATTTCGTTTGAATAATTTTTTTATAGAAAAAATTCGTTTGAATAATTTTTTTATAGAAAAAATTTCGTTTGAATAATTTATTTATAGAAAAAATTTCGTTTGAATAATTTTTTTATAGAAAAAATTTCGTTTGAATAATTTTTTTATAGAAAAAATTTTGTTTGAATAATTTTTTATAGAAAAATTTCATTTGAATAATTTTTTTATAGAAAAAATTTCGTTTGAATAATTTTTTTATAGAAAAAATTTTGTTTGAATAATTTTTTTATAGAAAAAATTTCGTTTGAATAATTTTTTTATAGAAAAAATTTCGTTTGATTAATTTTTTTATAGAAAAAATTTCGTTTGATTAATTTTTTATAGAAAAAATTTCGTTTGAATAATTTTTTTATAGAAAAAATTTCGTTTGAATAATTTTTTTATAGAAAAAATTTCGTTTGAATAATTTTTTTATAGAAAAAATTTCGTTTGAATATTTTTTTATAGAAAACAATTTTTGAATAATTATTAATAGAAAAACTTAATTTAAATAATTTTGAATAGAAAAAAATTCATTTGTATAATTTTTATAGAAAAAATTTCATTTGAATAATCTTTTTATAGAAAAAATTTTATTAGAATAATTTTTTATAGAAAAAATTTCGTTTGAATAATTTTTTTCTAAAAAAAATTTCGTTTGAATAATTTTTTTATAGAAAAAATTTCATTTGAACAATTATTTTATAGAAAAAAATTTAATTTGAATAATTATTTTATAGAACACATTTCGTTTGATTAATTTTTTATAGAAGAAATTTCATATAAATGAAAAATTTCATTAAAATAATTTTTTAAATAAAAAGTTTTATTTAAATAATTTTTTAATGAAAAAAAATTGTATTTAAATAATTTTTAAATGAAAAAGTTTTTAGAAAAATTTTCGTGTGAATAATTTTCGTTTGAATATTTTTTTATAAACATTTTCGTTTGAATTATTAAAAAAAAAATAAGGAAAAATTGTTTTTAACATTTTTATGAATAATTTTTTAAACAAACATATCCGTTTGAATAATTTTTTTATAAAAAAAATAGTCGCTTGAATATTTTTTATAGGAAAAGTTTGGTTTGAATAATTTTTTATAGGAAAAATTTCCAAAACAATATTAAGTTCAAGGGATATGCATCGCCCACTAATGCAAGTTCACAAATTTTTTCCAAATGTTCATATGTTACTCGTGCAAAATTTGATCATTACAGTTCGAACGATTTTCAAGATATACGCCGATTTTGTCCTTAAATATTTATATGGTTGTTAAAATTGTTCATAAAAAATTTGAGAACGCTAGCTGCCGTAGTTTCTGAAACATATGTATGCTCTGTAAAAAATTCAAGAAAATCTGTCCAGCCTTGTAAAGTCTAAACAAACACAAGTTCATTTTTATATTTAAGAAACAACAATTTATGATGAATTTGTAACCAAAACATTTATAATTTCCCTTTTAAAATCATTTCTTTAATTAAATAAATGTCTCTAACTTTTTCATACATAATACATCATATTTTTCACAGTGTAATACAATATTAATAACGTAACCATACTGGCAACCCTCTACTTGTGTAATATTCAGTTTTGTAAACAAAACAGCTGTAATTTGACATTTGTGAGTGTTTCCCACAGTTGTTGTACAACATTTCACACCTTGTTTGAATTTATCTCTGGAAACATGTTTTACAATCGTTTTTGTAGAGTATTTTTACTTTTCAGTCTTCTTTCTATACTTGTTCCGTGGAGTCGCAAAAATTCCTATAGTTGTTCGAAATAAATAACAAAAAGGCAAATAATAAAAAGAAAAAATAAATATCAGTGTAAAAATTAAAAAAAGCTAATTACCTATATCTAAAGCATTCAATTACAAAAAAGAAGTTAGTAGTTTTTGTTAAAGTTTTAGTGAAAAAAGTGAGTGTTTAATTGGTTTATTTTACAAGATTTTGTAAGAAAATTATAACAAAAAGAAGGTGATCATCATCTCTACAATAAGAAAATTTTATATATAGAAAATTTTACAAAGAAAAAGAAGTAAAGAAACCCCCTCAAACACCAACTGGAATTTTAGTTTTTATGTGAAAAAAATTTATATATTTTTTGAAATTTCTTTTAAAGAAAACAAGTGTATTTTGTGTTAATTATCAAATTTGGTATCAATTTTTAGTAAAAAAAAGTATTAAATTTGTTTAAAATTATATTTCTATTGAAAAATTTAAGTTTTTATTAAAATTATTTTGTGTTTTTTTTACTCATTCAACTTCTTTTTTCTTCTACTCTTTCAATTGTAATTTTTGTTTGTGTGTGTGTTTTAAAAAACCAGTCCCGCGGCTGTTAACATCTTTTGGAGTAACAACAATAAAAACAAAAACAACAACTTCAGCATACCCATACAAAAGCAAGGATTATAAACAAAACAAAAAACGAGAAAAAAAAACATCAACAGCAAAGACAACAACAACTTTGTAATAAAAAAAGATCTTTTTGTCAGCCCCCAAAATCAACAGGAGAATTAAATACTATTACTGCAACAACAACAACAACAGCGTTATAAAAAGTAAAAGAACAAAAACATATATAAACATCAAAACAAAACCCAAAAAAAGAAAAAGTCAATTGCAAAAACAAAAATAACAATAAGAACAAGAGAAGTAGTAATTACAGCAAATAAAAATCATTTGCTTCGTTTCGTTTTTCTGGACAATTCGTTCGGTGTGTTATTGGAAAACTTATTAGATTTATTTCTTAATTAAATTAAAGAAAAAAACAATTTAAATCACAGTTTCTACTTAAATTAGTAAAAAATCAAACAAAAGAAAAATGAATAAAACCTGTGCTCGCTGCCAAAAGGTGGTTTATCCCATTGAGGAACTTAAGTGTCTGGATAAGGTAAGTCTTAAGATGAATTCTTTGTTGTATTCTTATACCCTACAGTAAAGAGTGAAAATACAGTGAACTAGAACTGAACAATAAGAAACTCTGTGTTCTGTAACTTTTGAGTCGACTAAAAATAAGTGGAAGACTCTTATATTTCAATGTTTTTTCTTGACTCGAAAAATACAGAACACATACACTGTTATATTGTTCAGTTTATGTCAGTTCTAGTTCAGTTCTAGTTCAGTTCTAGTTCAGTTCTAGTTCAGTTCTAGTTCAGTTCTAGTTCAGTTCTAGTTCAGTTCTAGTTCAGTTCTAGTTCAGTTCTAGTTCAGTTCTAGTTCAGTTCTTAGTTCAGTTCTAGTTCAGTTCTAGTTCAGTTCTAGTTCAGTTCTAGTTCAGTTCTAGTTCAGTTCTAGTTCAGTTCTAGTTCAGTTCTAGTTCAGTTCTAGTTCAGTTCTAGTTCAGTTCTAGTTCAGTTCTAGTTCAGTTCTAGTTCAGTTCTAGTTCAGTTCTAGTTCAGTTCTAGTTCAGTTCTAGTTCAGTTCTAGTTCAGTTCTAGTTCAGTTCTAGTTCAGTTCTAGTTCAGTTCTAGTTCAGTTCTAGTTCAGTTCTAGTTCAGTTCTAGTTCAGTTCTAGTTCAGTTCTAGTTCAGTTCTAGTTCAGTTCTAGTTCAGTTCTAGTTCAGTTCTAGTTCAGTTCTAGTTCAGTTCTAGTTCAGTTCTAGTTCAGTTCTAGTTCAGTTCTAGTTCAGTTCTAGTTCAGTTCTAGTTCAGTTCTAATTCAGTTCTTTCAGTTTATGTCAGTTCTTTCAGTTTATGTCAGTTCTTTCAGTTTATGTCAGTTCTTTCAGTTTATGTCAGTTCTTTCAGTTTATGTCAGTTCTAGTTCAGTTCATTCAGTTCTAATTCAGTTCTAGTTCAGTTCTAGTTCAGTTCTAGTTCAGTTCTAGTTCAGTTCTAGTTCAGTTCTAGTTCAGTTCTAGTTCAGTTCTAGTTCAGTTCTAGTTCAGTTCTAGTTCAGTTCTAGTTCAGTTCTAGTTCAGTTCTAGTTCAGTTCTAGTTCAGTTCTAGTTCAGTTCTAGTTCAGTTCTAGTTCAGTTCTAGTTCAGTTCTAGTTCAGTTCTAGTTCAGTTCTAGTTCAGTTCTAGTTCAGTTCTAGTTCAGTTCTAGTTCAGTTCTAGTTCAGTTCTAGTTCAGTTCTAGTTCAGTTCTAGTTCAGTTCTAGTTCAGTTCTAGTTCAGTTCTAGTTCATTCTAGTTCAGTTCTAGTTCAGTTCTAGTTCAGTTCTAGTTCAGTTCTAGTTCAGTTCTAGTTCAGTTCTAGTTCAGTTCTAGTTCAGTTCTAGTTCAGTTCTAGTTCAGTTCTAGTTCAGTTCTAGTTCAGTTCTAGTTCAGTTCTAGTTCACTTCTAGTTAAGTTCTAGTTCAGTTCTAGTTCAGTTCTAGTTCAGTTCTAATTCAGTTCTAATTCAGTTCTAGTTCAGTTCTAGTTCAGTTCTAGTTCAGTTCTAGTTCAGTTCTAGTTCAGTTCTAGTTCAGTTCTAGTTCAGTTCTAGTTCAGTTCTAGTTCAGTTCTATTTCAGCTCTAGTTCAGTTCTAGTTCAGTTCTAGTTCAGTTCTAGTTCAGTTCTAGTTCAGTTCTAGTTCAGTTCTAGTTCAGTTCTAGTTCAGTTCTAGTTCAGTTCTAGTTCAGTTCTAGTTCAGTTCTAGTTCAGTTCTAGTTCAGTTCTAGTTCAGTTCTAGTTCAGTTCTAGTTCAGTTCTAGTTCAGTTCTAGTTCAGTTCTAGTTCAGCTTCTAGTTCTAGTGTCTAGTTCAGTTCTAGGTTTCAGTTTAGTTGTAGTTCTCAGTTCAGTTCTAGTTCAGTTCTAGTTCGTTCTAGTTCAGTTCTAGTTCAGTCTAGTTCAGTTCTAGTTCAGTTCTAGTTCAGTTCTAGTTCAGTGTCTAGTTCAGTTTCTAGTTTCAGTTCAGTACTATATTATTGTAAGTTATTATATGAGCGCTTTTACCGACTAATATTTGTGTGCTTGTTCTCCTTTTTTCACCCTGCTTGATTTATAAACACTTAATCTGTTGTTTTACTTTGTGTGTTTATTTATTGTTCGCATAATCTATGGAGACTTTATCAGTTTGTAAAGAAACTTTGTGGCAAAATAATAAAAAAAATTGTTTATTAACGTCAATATGAGAAATCTATTGTTTTGGATTTATGAGAGTAGCCAGATTGTTTGAAACGTTATACATGCAATCTATTGTGATGAATATATGATGCGGATCTTACCAATGGAAGTGTATTCCTATTTTCTGATATCGTCCTAATTGCTTTCTGATATGGACATGCGTCTTCCGCTGGTGCTGTGGTTCGGCATTCATTGTATTAAATGTCGATCCCTAGACCTTTTTGGTTTCCCACTTTAGAGCAATCCATGTAACAACAGAGTTGTAGTTTGCTTTAATCTTCCGCTTAATCAAGATTTCCTATCTATCTGATCAAAGTCTCCGACAAATCCGGTAAATGATCGTGTACGTTGTTGTTTGCGTATAACCGTCCAAACTATTTAGAAAGAAGTGATAGTTAAATTTTTCTTCATCCGCCTTATAGATCTGATCATGCCATGACCGACTAACATTTGCAGAACGTTCTCTCGTTTTTAAGTTATTTATCATTCTACTTTTCTCGTTAAAAAATAATTTTATATTTAAATTATTCGCAATTGTACTATTTTATTCTTCAGTTCGTGTGCTTAAATTACTAGTCATTGTACTAAGTGCAAAACTACACAAATTATAAATTGTTTTTATTATTTTATAACTTCCTACGCAATAAACAAAACCTCCACATAATAATTGAAGAATTTTTAAAAAAAATACAAATTAAAAAAACTACAATTATGTTAAAAGTATACAAAAGATTTTAAGAGACCATCTCTATATACATATACTTAGTTAAAGTTTTGAATTGTGTCGAACCTTTTAAATAAAAGAGGGCCAATTAGCAGCTGTCTTCTATAGAAAGAGCTGAGGCGTCAAGTTCGTTTAATTTTAATGATTGAAGAGCGACTGGTCGCGGTCATAATTTAGTAACCATAGCAGTGTGCCTATTAGGTCAAAGGTCATAGCTCTAGAAAATCTTAAATAACTCAAAAACTTTCTAACCGATTTTTTAATTTTTAATATATTTACAAGTCTAAATCAATGTATATAAGATAAAGAGGCATACGTTACTCGTTTCGGCCAACTCTGGTTTCTTATTTTAAGTGTAATAAATGTGCTAAAAGAAACGAACTATTTTTGTACATTTATTATGTACATATTCAAGTTATATATAAAGTAAATTATTTTTGTAGTATAATCGTATATAGAATACACACTAACAAGTGTAGCAAAACACACATATGATTTTGATAAGATCCATCCAATAATACAACTGCAATAGCTGAGTTTTGCATATTTTATACAACCACATATGAAATGGGTTGGGAAGGCTTGGAATGAAATGGAAATAGAGTAAATGGATTGAATGGACGGAATGTATGTGTTAAGAAGTAAAAGAAACCAACAAACATCACAGTTCAGTTCTAGTTCAGTTCTAGTTCAGTTTTAGTTCAGTTCTAGTTCAGTTGTAGTTCAGTTCTAGTTCAGTTCTTGTTCAATTATAGTTCAGTTCTAGTTCAATTCTTGTTCAGTTCTAGTTCAGTTCTAGTTCAGTTCTAGGTCAGTTCTAGTTCAGTTCTAGTTCAGTTCTAGTTCAGTTCTAGTTCAGTTCTATTTCAGTTCTAGTTCAGTTCTAGTTCAGTTCTAGTTCAGTTCTAGTTCAGTTCTAGTTCAGTTCTAGTTCAGTTCTAGTTCAGTTCTAGTTCAGTTCTAGTTCAGTTCTAGTTCAGTTCTAGTTCAGTTCTAGTTTAGTTCTAGTTCAGTTCTAGTTCAGTTCTAGTTCAGTTCTAGTTCAGTTCTAGTTCAGTTCTAGTTCAGTTCTAGTTCAGTTCTAGTTCAGTTCTAGTTCAGTTCTAGTTCAGTTCTAGTTCAGTTCTAGTTCAGTTCTAGTTCAGTTCTAGTTCAGTTCTAGTTCAGTTCTAGTTCTAGTTCAGTTCTAGTTCAGTTCTAGTTAGTTCAGTTCTAGTTCAGTTCTAGTTCAGTTCTAGTTCAGTTCTAGTTCAGTTCTAGTTCAGTTCTAGTTCAGTTCTAGTTCAGTTCTAGTTCAGTTCTAGTTCAGTTCTAGTTCAGTTCTAGTTCAGTTCTAGTTCAGTTCTCAGTTCTAGTTCAGTTCTAGTTCAGTTCTAGTTCAGTTCTAGTTCAGTTCTAGTTCAGTTCTAGTTCAGTTCTAGTTCAGTTCTAGTTCAGTTCTAGTTCAGTTCTAGTTCAGTTCTAGTTCAGTTCTAGTTCAGTTCTAGTTCAGTTCTAGTTCAGTTCTAGTTCAGTTCTAGTTCAGTTCTAGTTCAGTTCTAGTTCAGTTCTAGTTCAGTTTAGTTCAGTTCTAGTTCAGTTCTAGTTCAGTTCTAGTTCAGTTCTAGTTCAGTTCTAGTTCAGTTCTAGTTCAGTTCTAGTTCAGTTCTAGTTCAGTTCTAGTTCAGTTCTAGTTCAGTTCTAGTTCAGTTCTAGTTCAGTTCTAGTTCAGTTCTAGTTCAGTTCTAGTTCAGTTCTAGTTCAGTTCTAGTTCAGTTCTAGTTCAGTTCTAGTTCAGTTCTAGTTCAGTTCTAGTTCAGTTCTAGTTCAGTTCTAGTTCAGTTCTAGTTCAGTTCTAGTTCAGTTCTAGTTCAGTTCTAGTTCAGTTCTAGTTCAGTTCTAGTTCAGTTCTAGTTCAGTTCAGTTCTAGTTCAGTTCTAGTTCAGTTCTAGTTCAGTTCTAGTTCAGTTCTAGTTCAGTTCTAGTTCAGTTCTAGTTCAGTTCTGGTTCAGTTCTAGTTCAGTTCTAGTTCAGTTCTAGTTCAGTTCTAGTTCAGTTCTAGTTCAGTTCTAGTTCAGTTCTGGTTCAGTTCTAGTTCAGTTCTAGTTCAGTTCTAGTTCAGTCTAGTTCAGTTCTAGTTCAGTTCTAGTTCAGTTCTAGTTCAGTTCTAGTTCAGTTCTAGTTCAGTTCTAGTTCAGTTCTAGTTCAGTTCTAGTTCAGTTCTAGTTCAGTTCTAGTTCAGTTCTAGTTCAGTTCTAGTTCAGTTCTAGTTCAGTTCTAGTTCAGTTCTAGTTCAGTTCTAGTTCAGTTCTAGTTCAGTTCTAGTTCAGTTCTAGTTCAGTTCTAGTTCAGTTCTAGTTCAGTTCTAGTTCAGTTCTAGTTCAGTTCTAGTTCAGTTCTAGTTCAGTTCTAGTTCAGTTCTAGTTCAGTTCTAGTTCAGTTCTAGTTCAGTTCTAGTTCAGTTCTAGTTTCAGTTTTCTAGTTCAGTTCTAGTTCAGTTCTAGTTCAGTTCTAGTTCAGTTCTAGTTCAGTTCTAGTTCAGTTCTAGTTCACTTCTAGTTCAATTCTAGTTCACTTCTAGTTAACATATCTAGCAGATTAGCGGAATTGGTTCATATTTTTAATTTCAACTGTTTGTTGGGTTCTTTTCCCTATTTTTTAGTATGTGTGTGTGTAATAACTATAATGTGTATGAATACTCTGTCCATTTTCTGGAATAGTTTTTCTTTTTTATTTCGCTGCTGCTTCATAAAGTACTTACTTTAAAACACACACATGTGTTGTTTACTTTTTTTGCTAGTTTGTTGTTGTCATTGGTGATTTTTTTTAAACTATATATACACAATATTATCGGTACGGATACATACTTGCTATAGATACTTTTTCTTCCTCTAAATTTGAGTAGCAAGAAACTACTAACACACATATTGTTTCCAAAGTTTATTTCATTAAATTGTAATTTTGTCATTGCAGTAAATTCGAAGAAAATTTAGGAAAGAAAGAAAATAAATTCTATAAAAAGAAAAAGTAAAAATACTATTTTGAAATAAGAAATTTAGAATATATACTTAGTAAATATCTGACATAAAGAATATAAAATTAGGAAAGACTGAGGGATAAAATATAATTTATTTGTTGGATGATATTATTCAGAAAAAATAGTTCCTAAAAAGTTTTTTTTCTTCCAAAAAATTTAAAAATCTATAATATTTAAAAACTATTTTTTTATAAAAATTTTCCGAAATTCTGCTGACTTTAACTTTAATTTATGTTTCATCTCTGGTTGCAATTTCATATTAAAAATTTATTTTTGTTTTCATTCATTTCAAAAAAAAAAAAAATATATAAAAATTTTTTTTCAGCAGAAAAAAATTCGAAACGTGACTTTATAGAAATGTTTTTTCCTTAAATTTTTTCACTTAAAAAAATAACGTTTTGTTTTCTTACGAAATATAGTAAATATTTTTATTTGATTTTTTTTAATACTTGAAAATTTAAGTAAAAATTACCTACATACATATTTTTTTGCTATTTAATATAAATTTAATTATTTAAGTTTTGCTTCTTTTTTTCATACACAAGTACAATTAAAAAAATGTATTTCTTTGACACCGGTACAACCTGTTATTACCGCATACAAATAGCTGAAAATACGAAAAAAATTTTAAATATAAAACAAGTAAGAAATTATAGTCGGGCGAGGCCGACCATATAATACCCTACACCTTTGACAAAAATATAATGTGATTTAGTTGCCATAATAAAGCATTTAAGTTGAATTGTACCTTACCTTAGATATACATACTTAAGCCGTTTATTGTTGAATAAAATTGTGGACATTTAAGTGAAATTTTGATGGGGGCTTTTCATAGGGGCTAGGGTCATATGAGAACCTATTATTATGGAATTCATGGGGGTCATCAAGTCTTGTATACAACTTGGTTTTTGCAGCTTTTTGTCGAGATATGAGTATATTAAACATAATTATGAACTTAAAAGCCCTATTTGGCGGGTTCAGTTGTATGGGGGCTAGGTGAAATAGTGGACCGATGTAAACCATTTTCAACAGGCTTCATCTACGGTACCATAAAAGATCATGTGCCAAATTTCATTGAATTATCTCCAAAATTGCGACCTGTAGTTTGATTACAAGTTTTAAAAGCCCTATTCGGGGGTTCAGTTGTATGGGGGCTAGGTGAAATAATGGACCGATGGTAACCATTTTCATTTTCCATTGCGACCTGTAGTTTGATTACAAGGATTACAAGCCCTATTGGGGGGTTCAGTTGTATGGGGGCTAGGTGAAATAATGAACCGATCTTAACCATTTTCAATAGGCTTCGTCCCTGGGACAATAGAAGATCATGTACCAAATTTCATTGAATTATCTTCAAAATTGCGACCTGTAGTTTGATTACAAGGTTTACATGGACGGACGGACAGACGAACGGACAGACGGACGCACATAGCTAAATCGACTCAGAAAATGATTCTGAGCCGAATGGCATACTTTAAGGTGGGTATAGGACCAATATTATTGTGCGTTACAAACATCAGCACAAATCCAATATAATATAATAATTATTTAAAAATATGTTTATATATAAAAATTCAAACAATCTTACACGACAATGTATAATAGTAAAAGAAAACTGCAGCAGTTGAATTATCTTTAAGCAGAGATAAACAAACTTGTTATTAAATGGGACCGGATCTAACAATAATTTAGAGAATTTTTAGGGGCTTCAGTTCCAGTTCAGTTCAAGTTCAGTTCTAGTTCTGTTCTAGTTCAGTACTAGTTCAGTTCTAGTTCTAGTAGTTCTAGTTCAGTTCTAGTTCAGTTCTAGTTCAGTTCTAGTTCAGTTCAGTTCTAGTTCAGTTCTAGTTCCAGTTTCTAGTTCAGTCTAGTTCAGTTGTAGTTCAGTTCTAGTTCATCTGGTTCCGTTCTAGTTCAGTTATCTAGTTCAGTTCTAGTTCAGTTTCTAGTTTTCAGTTTCTAGTGTCAGTTCTAGTTTCAGTTCAATAGTAGTTCAGTTCTAGTTCCAGGGTTTTCTATTTCAGGTTCCTAGTTCAGTTCTAGTTCAGTTCTAGTTCTAGTTCTACTTCAGTTCTATTAGTTCTAGTCAGTCTAGTTCAGTTCTAGTTTCCGTTCTAGTTCTAGTTCTAGTTCTAGTTCTAGTTACCTAGTTCTAGTTCATTCTACGTCAGTCTAGTTCAGTTCTAGTTCAGTTCTGAGTTCAGTTCTAGTTCAGTTCTAGTTCAGTTTCTAGTTCAGTTCTAGTTCAGTTCTAGTCAGTCTAGTTCAGTTCTAGTTCAGTTCTAGTTCAGTTCTAGTTCAGTTTCTAGTTCAGTTCTAGTTCAGTTCTAGTTCAGTTCTAGTCAGTTCTAAGTTAGTAGTTCTAGTTCAGTTCTAGTTCAGTTCTAGTTCAGTTCTAGTTCAGTTCTAGTTCAGTTCTAGTTCAGTTCTAGTTCAGTTCTAGTTCAGTTCTAGTTCAGTTTTAGTTCAGTTCTAGTTCAGTTCTAGTTCAGTTCTAGTTCAGTTCTAGTTCAGTTCTAGTTCACTTCTAGTTCAGTTCTAGTTCAGTTCTAGTTCAGTTCTAGTTCAGTTCTAGTTCAGTTCTAGTACAGTTCTAGTTCAGTTCTAGTTCAGTTCTAGTTCAGTTCTAGTTCAGTTCTAGTTCAGTTCTAGTTCAGTTCTAGTTCAGTTCTAGTTCAGTTCTAGTTCAGTTCTAGTTCAATACCAGTTCAGTTCTAGTTCAGTCCTAGTTCTAGCAAACAAGACGACCGTTTTAGGGATGGTGGTCATTACAACTAATTGTCCTAGTTCCATAGATCTAACTTTTCCCATGCCTGGTCTAAATGTATTATTTCTTATAATATTTTCTTGTACATACTTAAAAGTAAATAAAAATTTATAAAAAAAAATATACTCAATCTAAGCATAATACACATGCACCATTTAAACTTACGTTCAACATCTAGAAAGACATGATTATTACTACTGAGAGATCTACATTCCACATTCAGAGATTTTGTATGTATTTCATTTGAAACATGTCGATAGCAACTAATACACCTCAAGCGGTATTTGAAGTTTTTCTTTGTCATTTCTCAACAAGCAAACAATCTTTTTTTCTAAGCAATATCCATACCCCCTCTCTCCCCCCAATTCAATTCTTGGCACATGTAAACTTCAATCTAATTTTTTTTCTGTTTCCATATAACAAAAGCAAAAGAAAATAGTAGTTTTAAATTAAAATCTCTTGAATTCACAAAATTAAAAAAGTAGAAGAAAAAACGGAGCACAAAATAATAATGAATGAAATGAATTTATTCTATTTAAATTCACCGGAAATACAAATTAAAAAAAAATAATGCTGGCGTTTTATGTGTGATCTTTAGTTTATTATTTTTTCCGCTGCTCCTCCTTATTTGTGAATTGAGTATTAACACTTAGTAAATTAGTGTTATTTAGAGGACGAGTCGAAGACAAGTGATTCGATTAAACAGAGTATACCTGATTTGCAAGACACCCTAATTGTCTCAAAATAGTGGCAATCAAGATGTATTCATATCATCAAGTTGAAGTCATTAAAACTGAGTTTGTGTGATCCTATGATAGGTCTTCCTGTGGACCTATCGTCTTAGAAAGTTAGTAAATTTGTTTTCGCAATTATTACTTTAAAATTAGGAAAATATTTCAATTGCAGTTCATTGGCATCATTCATCAATAATGGCGATAATTTAAGGCAAATATTCGATTACTTTACACTGCCCACATAAACTGTTATACACCCATTACTCAATTAAATAAAAATTTATAAATGAACATTATAATTTACCCAACAGTTTTACAAGGATCCTGATGAATCCATTTTAGAAATTATGTTTCCCCAATATTATTGGTAATACAAAAAAAAAACATAATTTGTCACTTTAGTGTCTCGAAGTAATCTAGCTGTAAATCAATTGTCACTAAACCCAAATGCATGTCACCCTGAACTGCAGGGTATAATTCGAAGTGCGTACAAAAACAAATATTTGTATTACTCATTCAGCCATGCTAATTCACTTACTCCGTCAGTCACTCGCTTATGCTGCAGCTCATTCATTCGTTCATTCACTTTATTATTTTGAAATTGTTGTTTCTTCAAATGACAGTCAAGACAACAATAATAACAACAACAAAACCAACACCAAAATCCATTAATTTTTTATCCTCTACTTCTGATGTTGTTATTAAATATTCCGTTGACCGACCGACCGACCTTGAATGCAAACAGCTACAATAACGACAACAACATGTTTTACTTCTTATTGGAGTTATATTGGATTTAATAAAAAAAGTCTTAAAAAAATCCAGTTTTGTTGTTCGCATTTTTTCTCTATGTCTTTGTCCTCTTAATTTTTTCGCATTCATCATTATTTGAAAAGAATTTTTTAGGAAATAAAAAAATAAGAATTTGTTTATTTTGTAATTATTGATTTGGTTTGTTTGGGGTTTTTAAAATTCAATATTTTTATTTATATTTTTAACGTTATTTACTAGATTTTTTAACGTTGTTTTTGTTGGAGGAATGTATGGAATTTTTGCGTAAAATCGTGTTGTGACTACATATTTTAAAGGTGGAAATCGATAGATAGATAGATAGATAGATAGATAGATAGATAGATAGATAGATAGATAGATAGATAGATAGATAGATAGATAGATAGATAGATAGATAGATAGATAGATAGATAGATAGATAGATAGATAGATAGATAGATAGATAGATAGATAGATAGATAGATAGATAGATAGATAGATAGATAGATAGATAGATAGATAGATAGATAGATAGATAGATAGATAGATAGATAGATAGATAGATAGATAGATAGATAGATAGATAGATAGATAGATAGATAGATAGATAGATAGATAGATAGATAGATAGATAGATAGATAGATAGATAGATAGATAGATAGATAGATAGATAGATAGATAGATAGATAGATAGATAGATAGATAGATAGATAGATAGATAGAGATAGATAGATAGATAGATAGATAGATAGATAGATAGATAGATAGATAGATAGTAGATAGATAGATAGATAGATAGATAGATAGGTAGGTAGATAGATAGGTAGGTAGAGAGATAGATAGGTAGGTAGAGAGATAGATAGATAGATAGATAGATAGTAGATAGATAGATAGATAGATAGATAGGTAGAGAGATAGATAGATAGAGATAGATAGATAGATAGATAGATAGATAGATAGATAGATAGATAGATAGATAGATAGATAGATAGATAGATAGATAGATAATAGATAGATAGATAGATAGATAGATAGATAGATAGATAGATAGATAGATAGATAGATAGATAGATAGATAGATAGATAGATAGATAGATAGATAGATAGATAGATAGATAGATAGATAGATAGATAGATAGATAGATAGATAAATAGATAAATATATGGATAGACCCTCTGTCTTCTCAACTTTTTCAAGATTCTAATGAAATCTGCCGATTTCAACACAATTGTGACCCATTTGTTAATGCTGACGTGAACTTTTAACTGCTTAAATTCATGCGATCCTTTACTGATCCCTGGTTTTGTAAAGAGAATTATCCATTTATTGATCGTTAAAGGCATCATGGCAACTCGTTAGATCAATAAAAACGGGAAATGAGATTCAATGAAAACGGGAAATGAGAATCGACATTTCTATTTGAGATTTTAGAAAATTTAATATCGCCAACTATGTATTTAATCAAAATCGGAAATGTAATTTTTGTATGTCAAATTTGTATATAAATTTCTAATAGCTTCAATCATCTCATATCATTAACTGACCCTTAAATCAATAAGTAACTAAAATAAACTATAAAATATTTACTTAAAATACTTATTACATAAATAACTGCAGTAAACTACTTTCAGTAACATATTTTATTATGCATATTTGTTGTTTTCCATCTAAATATACAATAGTTTTCTTCATCTTATCAAAAACTCCCATTGACGTACTATATAACCAACGACTATCTATTTGACTGACTCATCATACATTCGAGTTTTTTTCCCATTTTAACTTAACATGCAAACCAGCAGCCAGTACAATAACAACAACTTATCACTAAACAAATTGTTGTGAACTTTAGAATATTTTTAACTTTGTTTTCCCCCACTCGATTGTTGTAAAAATACTTATTAAAAATTGTATTTTTTTTTATTATTATCATATAACAATTTGTTACGTTAAGAAAAATCATCATGATCATTATTATCATCACTACTTGTAACAAATTTTGAAATAGAAATTCTGAAGTGTAGGAAAAGAATGTTAGAAATAAGAGGAAATGAAATGGAAGTTATTCAAATTGAAATTATAGAAATTTTGAGTTTGATTGGCAGAAACGACATATGGTTTTTGTAGTGAAGACTACTTGTTATTTGGAGAATATGTTAAATTATTGAGAATTTTTAGGTTTGTTTAAGTTGATATAAAATACTCTAATAAACTTAAGTTGAGAGTAATGAAGCTTAAATAAATAATAATAAAAAATTTAGTTAAGAAAATACTTGACTTTCAACAATTATTAAAAATGAATAAATGATAAGTACTTTTGATTTTAATGTCTTAAATCTATTGTGAATAACTTTTTGATATTATAAAGTTGCCAGATTTGTAATAATAACATAATGAAATAACGTGTTACCATAAATTCTTCATTTAACGGAAATTTTTCTTAAACCATTTTCAAAATTAAAACTTTAAGTTTATTTGCCCAACTAAGTACGTCTTTGTTAATTAAGTCCCCTTGGAGTTGGACTGTATGTACATTGGTGTATAATCTAAAACTCAAATAGTTAATTGACTTAATTTAAAATGCGTTTCGTGTAAACACATGAAAACTTTTTACACTCTAGACAAGTAGTAGGCAGCCAGCTATTGGTTCTTACTGCACTGTGGACGAACATTAGAAATATTATAATAAAAATTTTACCTTGAATGAATGTTCCGTGAACAAATCATTCACAATAGATGATTTTGATTGTAACAAAATTTGGGACTGGTTGGTCACCACCTTCAGATTCTAGCATTAAAGAAAAATAATGTCACACTAGGATGTCACTGGAGGATTCAAGCTAACTTTAACACAACCGCTAGTAAAGTTTGAATGTCGTTTTTGGTTAACAGAAACCTGTATAAGTCGTTAGTTTGACCCTGAGGTTGTCGCTGGATTTCGAAAACGTATCAGCTGATTCTTCGCGTGACCACCTACACATGGGGTAAAGGTAGAAACTACGTTCCGTGACGAATCAAATGATTAGTTTTTGGTTTACAGAAACCTGTATAAGTCGTTAGTTTGACCCTGAGGTTGTCGTTGGATTTCGAAAACGCAGATTCTTCGCGTAACGAAATGTAGAAACTAACTATATATTAGCTCTTCCATAACAAAGGTCGGAATGAAGCAACTGGCTTAAGGCCTACTGGCCCCACACAGACGGAGTCGTTCCATATGTATGCTCAGCATGTGGTCAGGGTTCCCATCATACCTCCCACATATTTAAGTGTTCAGTCTATCTTACTTTATGGAAGAAGTAGTGCAATTTGTTGACTTGGATCCTAAAATAGAACCCTCAAATTAAAACTTTGATAGCGTTACAACAACAGCGACGTGGTAGTTCAAGATCCTATTGTAAGACAGAGAGAGAGAGAGATAGAACATTATTATGATCAAAGTTTAATAATAGAAACCTACTCTCTTGTACTCTATTTGCATTTGAAATTCGATCATAAATACAAAATATAGACTTTATGGTGATCGTTTTTAGAGATTCCTGAAACTAACGTTTGTAGGGTTATGAGGTACGAATTCTAAATATAAACCCTTTAACACCTACTTTTTAGTTTTTCAAAGTTTTCTTTTGAAAATTTTCTTGAAGTTCTATCAAGCGAGAAAGAAGAAAACTGTGTTTTTTTATATCGAATCAAATAGCATATGGTGATTTCTCGGTTTATAGGTCTATAACTATTTTCAATAAAGACCAAGAGGTTCATGAATCCTTTCTAATATCGTCAAATTTGATCACAGATTGAGCGGAACCAAATAGCATTTGGTGATTTCTCAGTTTGTAGGTCTATGACTATTTTGAATAAAGATCAAGAGGTTCATGAATCCTTTCCAATATCGTCAAATTCGATCACAAATTGAGCGAAACCATATGAACAGGATTCTAAATAGTTTCCAGCAGTCTTTCGATACAAAAATGTCTACAGTAATGATGACAAAATGCCTCAGGTGTAAGATATTCTTTGGTGATCTATATAACGCTAATGTCTGGACGTTTTGAAAATATATTTTCTTTAATTCCTTCGAATTCCTTAAATAATGAAAAAAACTAGTTCTTCACTTCTTTTTGAAATCGAATCACATACCCGAAGTAAACTAATTTGCCGACTTCTCCATATGTAGTTCGGTGAGGTTGTTATTTAACACATCATTTCTAGGTTGTTAACAAATTTACTTTTAAGACAACATAGTTAGTACTATTTTTGACGGCGTCTAATTTTGATGTTTAATGCCGGCGAGATTTGGTCGGTCTTGATCATTCTGTAACTTTAATAGATTAAAATTGAAATTGACAATATCCCCACTGTGCAGCGTCTTAAACAAACTGGTCATTCATAATTTAACCTAGCCACCTAAAAACCTACTACCACCATCACACACTGCTCCAATTCCAGTATATTCCCTGCTCTATTAGATGTTAAAGATGATGATGACGGTATAAGTTTCCCCCCCCCAATACTTGTTTAGCATTTTACCCCCTGGTAGTTAAAAATACAAAAAAAAACTTTCTAAATATTTCACAATAGTTTAGAAGTGAACAATGGAAAAGATCTTTTGAAAATTTCAAAACTTAATCAATTTCATAAAAAAGTCGTCATAGTCACACTAGCACTAGTTGTAGTGTAGACAAGGCAGCTTTGGTCACTTACAATACACAGTTCAACTTTCAAAATACAACAACAACAAAATCTTAAGAAAATTACAAAATTCACCAAGAAATTTTTTTTTTAAATTCTATTGTTGGAGTTTGTTTGAAATTGTATTGTTATTTCAATGCTATATAAATTTAAATAAAAGAATATAAAGAATAAAATGTATAACAAATTTATATTTTTTTGCCGGCTGTTAAAAAAAAATTATTAAAAAAATATCAAAGCTAAATATTAAAAAAAACTGTTTTCTGTTAAAAACGTAATGTCATTTTCAATAGATTTGAAAAATAACAGAATTTTTAATGGTATTTGGGTTAGCAGCACACTCTAAAGCTAAACTATGTATTTAAAAACTTGTTTTTTTTTTATTATTAAAATTTTAATTCAACTTTAATAATCTTATAAAATTTACAAAAAAAAAATGCAAACACTCAAGTTAGAATAAAAAAAAAAAAAAAAAATTGTTTTAAAACTTCAGAAGTATTACACCCGATCTTTCTTACATGACTAATTGGTAACTTTTGCATGAGCAATCAAACTCAACTACCAGCTGTTTATATTTTATGTTTGCTGCAACTAAAGTGTGGTAACTTCAACTAAATATTTTGCTTATTTAAAGATAAAGCTCTTTATATTTACATATTATGCCAAAAAACTAAGTTTCTTTTTAAATAAAAACGCTAATCCCCTTAATAATTGTTATCTATTGTGTGTAATCTAAAACCGCCATTATTGTGAAAATGTAAATTATTATGTCAAGTATGTAATTAAATACATTTATGTAAATTTTCGGTAAATAATACCATAGTTATGTAAATTAGACAATATTAACGAAAGAAAATCATTTGAATGTATAAAAACTTTTTGCCAAAAAATCAACAATATTTAGCGACAATAAAAATAATAAAAGACAAAAAGAAAAAAAACTTAAGAACAAACACCATTTCCCATGTAATTGCAAAATTGGCTATTTGTTTATTATTCAGTCTTAGATCATTTCTAGTTTTGTTCTATTTCAGTTCTGGTCCAGATCTAGTTCGGTTCTAGTTCAGTTCTAGTTCAGTTCTAGTTCAGTTCTAGTTCAGTTCTAGTTCAGTTCTAGTTCAGTTCTAGTTCAGTTCTAGTTCAGTTCTAGTTCAGTTCTAGTTCAGTTCTAGTTCAGTTCTAGTTCAGTTCTAGTTCAGTTCTAGTTCAGTTCTAGTTCAGTTCAAGTTCAGTTCTAGTTCAGTTCTAGTTCAGTTCTAGTTCAGTTCTAGTTCAGTTCTAGTTCAGTTCTAGTTCAGTTCTAGTTCAGTTCTAGTTCAGTTCTAGTTCAGTTCTAGCTCAGTTCTAGCTCAGTTCAGTTCAGTTCTAGTTCAGTTCTGTTCAGTTCTGTTCAGTCTAGTTTAGTTCTAGTTCAGTTCTAGTTCAGTTCTAGTTCAGTTCTAGTTCAGTTCCTAGTTCAGTTCTAGTTCAGTTCTAGTTCAGTTCTAGTTCAGTTCTAGTTCAGTTCTAGTTCAGTTTCTAGTTCAGTTCTAGTTCAGTTCTAGTATTCAGTTCTAGTTCAGTTCTAGTTCAGTTCTAGTTCAGTTCTAGTTCAGTTTCTAGTTCAGTTCTAGTTCAGTTCTAGTTCAGTTCTTTCAGTTCTAGTTCAGTTCTAGTTCAGTTCTAGTTCAGTTCTAGTTCAGTTCTAGTTCAGTTCTAGTTCAGTTCTAGTTCAGTTCTAGTTCAGTTCTAGTTCAGTTCTAGTTCAGTTCTAGTTCAGTTCTAGTTCAGTTCTAGTAGTTCAGTTTCTAGTTCGTTTCTAGTTCAGTTCTAGTTCAGTTCTAGTTCAGTTCTAGTTCAGTTCTAGTTCAGTTCTAGTTCAGTTCTAGTTCAGTTCTAGTTCAGTTCTAGTTCAGTTCTAGTTCAGTTCTAGTTCAGTTCTAGTTCAGTTCTAGTTCAGTTCTAGTTCAGTTCTAGTTCAGTTCTAGTTCAGTTCTAGTTCAGTTCTAGTTCAGTTCTAGTTCAGTTCTAGTTCAGTTCTAGTTCAGTTCTAGTTCAGTTCTAGTTCAGTTCTAGTTCAGTTTTAGTTCAGTTCTATTTCAGCTGTAGTTCAGTTGTAGTTCAGTTGTAGTTCAGTTCTAGTTCAGTTCTAGTTCAGTTCTAGTTCAGTCTAGTTCAGTTCTAGTTCAGTTCCAATTCAGTTCTAGTTCAGTTCTATTTCAGTTCTAGTTCAGTTCTAGTTCAGTTCTAGTTCAGTTCTAGTTCAGTTCTAATTCAGTTCTAGTTCAGTTCTAGTTCAGTTCTAGTTCAGTTCTATTTCAGTTCTAGTTCAGTTCTAGTTCAGTTCTAGTTCAGTTCTAGTTCAGGTTCTAGTTCAGTTCTAGTTCAGTTCTAGTTCAGTTCTAGTTCAGTTCTAGTTCAGTTCTAGTTCAGTTCTAGTTCAGTTCTAGTTCAGTTCTAGTTCAGTTCTAGTTCAGTTCTAGTTCAGTTCTAGTTCAGTTCTAGTTCAGTTTTCTAGTTCAGTTCTAGTTCAGTTCTAGTTCAGTTCTAGTTCAGTTCTAGTTCAGTTCTAGTTCAGTTCTAGTTTCAGTTCTAGTTCAGTTCTAGTTCAGTTCTAGTTCAGTTCTAGTTCAGTTCTAGTTCAGTTCTAGTTCAGTTCTAGTTCAGTTCTAGTTCAGTTCTAGTTCAGTTCTAGTTCAGTTCTAGTTCAGAAGTTCTAGTTCAGTTCTAGTTCAGTTCTAGTTCAGTTCTAGTTCAGTTCTAGTTCAGTTCTAGTTCAGTTCTAGTTTCAGTTCTAGTTCAGTTCTAGTCAGTTCTAGTTCAGTTCTAGTTCAGTTCTAGTTCAGTTCTAGTTCAGTTCTAGTTCAGTTCTAGTTCTAGTTCAGTTCTAGTTCAGTTCTAGTTCAGTTCTAGTTCAGTTCTAGTTCAGTTCTAGTTCAGTTCTAGTTCAGTTCTAGTTCAGTTCTAGTTCAGTTCTAGTTCAGTTCTAGTTCAGTTCTAGTTCAGTTCTAGTTCAGTTCTAGTTCAGTTCTAGTTCAGTTCTAGTTCAGTTCTAGTTCAGTTCTAGTTCAGTTCTAGTTCAGTTCTAGTTCAGTTCTAGTTCAGTTCTAGTTCAGTTCTAGTTCAGTTCTAGTTCAGTTCTAGTTCAGTTCTAGTTCAGTTTAGTTCAGTTCTAGTTCAGTTCTAGTTCAGTTCTAGTTCAGTTCTAGTTCAGTTCTAGTTCAGTTCTAGTTCAGTTCTAGTTCAGTTCTAGTTCAGTTCTAGTTCAGTTCTAGTTCAGTTCTAGTTCAGTTCTAGTTCAGTTCTAGTTCAGTTCTAGTTCAGTTCTAGTTCAGTTCTAGTTCAGTTCTAGTTCAGTTCTAGTTCAGTTCTAGTTCAGTTCTAGTTCAGTTCTAGTTCAGTTCTAGTTCAGTTCTAGTTCAGTTCTAGTTCAGTTCCAGTTTAGTTCTAGTTCAGTTCTAGTTCAGTTCTAGTTCAGCTGTAGTTCAGTTGTAGTTCAGTTGTAGTTCATTTGTAGTTCAGTTGTAGTTCAGTTCTAGTTCAGTTCTAGTTCAGTTCTAATTCAGTTCAGCTGTAGTTCAGTTGTAGTTCAGTTGTAGTTCATTTGTAGTTCAGTTGTAGTTCAGTTCTAGTTCAGTTCTAGTTCAGTTCTAATTCAGTTCTAGTTCAGTTCCAGTTTTTCGCTAATTCTTCAAACGCATTATTAGGCAAATGATCCCTGTGATTCATAATAGATAGAACCCATTTGGTCCCATCCAAAGTCAGAACATTAACGCAACGCCATGTATAGTTTTCCAGAATTTTTTGTTTTTATTTCTTACGAAATGGTGTACTAAGTAGAGTCACTTAAGAAGTTTTTGAAAGACAATGGTAAGACAATTTTCAAGCATGACCTACGACAACAATGTGTCTACTAATTGTAAAGCATTGTCAACTTTTGTCTTTTTACAAGAAAAAAAAATAACTTTTTAATGTAAAGATGTAATTTTCATGTTTTGTGGTCTGTGGCCACAAAAGTGCTAAAGTGGGCAACCTCCTGCTCTCTCCAAAGTAAAAAAATATATAAACCTTACAGTTTAGTGTCCTTGTTTTCTTCTTTTGCCACAAGTCTATTAATGGCTGTATTTTTTTAATTTCCTTTTTCGGGGTTTTGCAACATTTAATAGTTTTTGGCCAACATAAACCCTCTTTTCAGAGACCCCCCTATTTTGGCAATAACAAAGGAAATTCTCATTTTAATACTCTTGTTAAGAATATGGTTGGTTAATAGTTACCCCTCTCCCCCCCATATACGAGTGATATAATCTAAAAGAAATATGTTAAAGTATAAAAGACAAAATAAACAACCGGCACACGGAAAAAGTTTTTTTCTCTTTTATTATTGCCACCACAATACCCCCAACAGCTGCGCAAATTTTGCCGCTTGGCTGCTTTTATTTTTCTTCAAGTTGCAAGTATTTCTTTACGGTTTTTTTTTTATTTCAAAATTCATTTGATTTTGGTTTGTTATTCAAAGTTTTTGCTACTATTCGGGATTCCTTTTTATTCTTTGTGTTGGCCTCTTTCATATTTGTTTTCATTCTTCTTTCTTTTGGCCATATTTTTTCTTTCTTTTCTTGTATTCTACCACTATTTTTGGCAAATTATCTATTGTGTTTGTGTGTACAGCTACTTGCCACAAAATGCAACCAACCATCCAGCCAAATGTTAAAAATTACACATTCTACCTAATAGTGTATTTGAGAATTTTTTAAGTTTTTTTTTTTTATATTTTATTTCAAACCAGGCCAAATGAGGTCATTTACTTTCGCTTAACAAAATTCTTAAAAATATATATTTAAAATTGCTATTTTTAAAAAAAAAAACTTTATATATACTTACGATTACTTACGAATGATACGAGCAATTAAGCCATAAAATAGCTTAAGTATTTTCAATGATAATGATGGAGAAATAAATGATATTCTGGAAAAAATTATACAAATATTTGGTTTGAATTGTGGCAATTATCTATAATTAGTTGTTAATGTTTAGAAATGAGAAAGAAGATGACTTTGTTTTAGAAACACATTAAAACTTTTAATAAAAATACACAAATATTAATATTTAACAAGTTTCAAAAGGAATTCATTCGAAACTGTTTATTTTAGCAGCTATTGCTTTTCGGCATTATTTTAATTAAAATGTGAATCAAAATTTTTTCTGTTAATTATATGGCAACTTTATAAAATAGAGGATATCTATTCACAATAGTAATACTTCTTGTTCAGTTCTAGTTCAGTTCTAGTTCTAGTTCAGTTCTAGTTCAGTTCTAGTTCAGTTCTAGTTCAGTTCTAGTTCAGTCTAGTTCAGTTCTAGTTCAGTTCTAGTTCAGTTCTAGTTCAGTTCTAGTTCAGTTCTAGTTCAGTTCTAGTCATTCAGTTCTAGTTCAGTTCTAGTTCAGTTCTAGTTCAGTTCTAGTTCAGTTCTAGTTCAGTTCTAGTTCAGTTCTAGTTCAGTTCTAGTTCAGTTCTAGTTCAGTTCTAGTTCAGTTCTAGTTCAGTTCTAGTTCAGTTTCTAGTTCAGTTCTAGTTCAGTTCTAGTTCAGTTCTAGTTCAGTTCTAGTTCAGTTCTAGTTCAGTTCTAGTTCAGTTCTAGTTCAGTTCTAGTTCAGTTCTAGTTCAGTTCTAGTTCAGTTCTAGTTCAGTTCTAGTTCAGTTCTAGTTCAGTTCTAGTTCAGTTCTAGTTCTGTTCTAGTTCTGTTCTAGTTCAGTTGTTGTACAGTTCTAGATCATTTTTAATTTATTTCTAGTTCAGTTTCATTCCGTTTACAATTATATTTAATTTTAATTTATATTTTTTTCTTTTTATCTCTTTACAGGTAAGTTTTGTTCTGAAAACTCTCTTGCAATCTAGTAATAAATTTAAGGTAATTATTAAAAAATAAATTTTTGATAAACTGTTGTTTATGAATATAATTTAGTTTACTACGTCTTGAGAAAGTCTGTGTGAAATGTCAGACATAAAATTTAAAATTTTTAGTTTTAATAAAAAAAAACATAAAATATTTCACTTTTGTCTAAAGAGAACAACAAGTTGTTATAAAATAAAGGTGTCAATTCTAATATTAATTTTCTACACAGTGTTGTTTTATTGCTTTTAATGTGCTGCATTTTTACAACACCTAGAACACTTTTGTCATCATTATTATGTTGTAGTTTTTAATTATGTTGCTGCTGCAACTACATAAAAAATTATGTGTTTTATATAAATAAAAATAAATTTGTTGTTAACCAGAAGACAAACAGAAAATTCCTACAAAAATCCATTAAAAAATAAAATTCAAATCATCATTTGATTTATTTCTCTTGTTCTTTGTGTTTCTCTATCACTGTCCTTTGCATGAGAATCGATTGTTGTTCAGTTTTATTTTAGTTGGTTCAATGATTGTGTATCATGGATCACTGCTTCTGGTAAATGTGCTACTGCTTCGTTTGATGGCGATATATGCACTCTACATTAGAGTATTTAATCGGTTATTCCAGTAGTAACTTTTCCATCAAGCCTATATGTTTTCGATCTTTATATAATCATCTCTTTAAAGCTTTGAACTATAGTCCTGACTATAGACTAGACTATTGCCCAGACTATAGACTAGAGTACTGTAGACTCTATAGACTACGTTATAGTCAAGACTATAGACTAAAGTCAAGTCGGTTATTCCAGAAGTAACTTTTCCATCAAGCATATACATATGTTTTCAAACTTTATATAATCATCTCTCTAAAGCTTTGAACTATAGTCCTGATTATAGACTAGACTATTGTCCAGACTATAGACTAGAGTATAGTCCAGACTATAGACTTCGTTATAGTCAAGACTTTAGACTACGCTATAGTCCAGACTATAGACTAAAGTCATGACTATAAACTAGACTATAGTCCAGACTATAGACTAAAGTCCAGACTATAGACTAAAGTCCAGACTACAGACTATACTATAGTCCAGACTATATATTAAACTATAGTCCAGACTATATATTAATCTATAGTCCAGACTATAGTCCATTTTATATACTATAGCACTGACTATAGACTTGACTATAGCCCAGACTGTAGATTATAGTCCAGACTATAGCCCAGACTATAGATTATAGTCCATACTATAGATTATAGTCCAGACTATAGACTATAGTCCAGACTACAGACTATAGTCCAGACTATAGACTATAGTCCAGACTATATACTATAGCACTGACTATATACTATAGCACTGACTATATACTATAGCACTGAATATAGTCTTGACTATACACTAGACTATCGTAGACTAGACTATATAGACTAAACTATAGTCCAGACTATAGACTAAACTATTGTCCAGACTAAACTATAGTCCTGACTATACACTAAACTATAGTCCAGACTGTAGTCTAAAATATAGTCCAGACTAGATTGTAATCCAGACTATAGACAAGACTATAGTCCAAACTATATATAGATTAGACTAAAGTTTATTCAAGACAATAGACTAGACTATAGTCCAAACTATAGACTAGACTATAATCCAAATTATTGAATAGACAAGACTATAATTTAGACTATTCACTAGACTGCATTCCAGACTACAGGCTAGACAGATTTTAGACAAGGCTATTATAGACTTGATTATTGGCCAGACTATAGACTAGAGTTTAGTCCATTCTATAGACTATTGACTAGTCCAGACTATTGACTGGATAATAGGTTAATCTAGATTGTAGACTGGAAGGTAGTGCAAACTACAGACTGGAATATATCGAGTTTTCTAAGGAGCAGCGTATTTTGAGTTCTTCACTGCCGATTTTCACATTCTCATTCGTTTTATTTAATAATTCTGTTTGTGGGGAACGTGTGGCAAATGAAGCATAAATATGCACTTGAGTTCAAACAGAAAAATATAATAAAAACGAAAATGAAAATAGTGCAAGAGTTAGAAGATAGATAGATCTTTACAACTTCATCCACACATTACTGAAGGGGTTAAAAGATGAAGAATTGAGGAAAAATGAGGAAGAAATCTATAAAAACTGAAACATCAACAATGACATGAAGAAGAACAAATGTGATGTAAATGCGGCATTATTATATTATTAAGAGAGTAATAGAAAAGCAGCAAGACTTATTTGTGTTGCTACAGAAAAGTTTTGTTTTGGTTTCTTTTGAAAGTTTTCTTTAGTTTTGTTGCATAAATTAATTTTTAATAATGTTTTAAAAGGGATGTAATACGGATAGAGATCTTAAACTAGCGTAGTTTTGGAGCAAAAAGAACTTAATCTTAACTTCTTGCCTCTAGCATACCTTCCCCTGAATGTTTTTTTGTCTTAAGCAAGAAACACACACGCAGCAACCGCCGCAACTTCTCTTAAAACTTCAGCAGTTAAAAGATCTTTACGAAACAAAAAAAAAACAAAATATTCAGCAGAAGGGGGAAAATGTGAACAATGTTATTGCAAAAGTGCCATTCACTACAACAACATCAACAACAATATTAACTTTACAAACAAAATGAAATTGACTCTACTTGAAAAGTCAAATAAAGTTCAATTGAATTTAAAAGCGTAAAGTAACAAGAAGTCAAAAATTTTATAATGATCTCTTCAAACTCAACTTGTAACTTGTTAAAAAAAGGTCATTATGAATTATTTTCTTTTAATAATTTTTCTCTTTCATTTACAATTACAAATTGTTTTGTAAGTTTTTTTTCATATTTTAACATAAAAAACAATTATCATGATTATACAATTATTATTTTTGTTTTCGTTTTAATGTTTTGTAAGAAAAACAAAAAAACAATTAAACTTGACAATAAACAAAATGCTTGGACAAAATGTACAAGTACATACATACCTTTAACATTAAGTTAAGTAAATGAAATGATATTTTAAAGATTTTTTTCCTACCTTTATCTATTACCTTTAGATTATTTCTTTAAGACACTCGTCATAGATTTCAGCAGGAAATCAATTCCGCCAAAACAATTCATCAACTGTGAACGACAATGACGACAACATAGAGAGAAATAGAAAAAAAAAACTTTAAACTTCATATGAAGCGTCAAGCAATGGGAATGGAGTAGACCAGAGGTTTTGTAATGAGATTTAAGGGTTTTCAGTAGAAAATTTAAAAGAGAATTTAAATTGGTATTTTTTTTTTTGTTTATATCCCAGACTATAGGTTAGACTTGGCTTTAGTCCAAATTATAGGTTAGACTTGGCTATAGTCCATACTATAGTCCAGACTAAGACTAGACTATGGTCCAGACTAAAGACTAAACTATAGTCCAGAACTAAACACTAGACTATAGTCCAGACTAAAGACTAGACTATAGTCTAGACTATAGTCTAGACTACAGACTTTACTGTGCTATAGTCCAGACTATTGCCTAGACTATAAGTTCAGACTATAGGCTAGACTATAGTCCAGACTAATACTATACTATAGTCCTGACTATAGACTACACTATAGTTCCTACTATAGGCTAGACTATAGGCTAGACTATAGTCCAGACTATAAACATGACTATAGTCAAGACTATAGACTTGACTATAGTCCAGACTATAGACTTGACTGTAGTCCAGACTATAGACTTGCCTTTAGTCCATACTATTGACTAGACTATAGTCCAGACTAAAGACTAGATTATAGTCCAGTCTAAGACTACTAAAGTCCACACAATTGACTAGTCTTTTGTCCAGACTATAGACTAGACAATAATGCAGACTATAGACTAGACTATAGACCTGACTATAGACTAGACTATAGACCTGACTATAGGACTACACTGTAGTTCCTACTATAGACTAGACTATAGTCCAGACTATGGACTTGACTATAGTCCAGACTATAGACTTGACTATAGTCCAGACTATGGACTTGACTATAGTCCAGACGATAGACTAGGCTATAAGCCAGACTATAGATAGATATAGATTAGACTCTAGTCCAGACTATAGATTAGACTCTAGTCCAGGCTATAGACTAGACTATAGTCCAGACATTAGACTAGACTATATTCCAGACTATAGACTAGTCTATAGTCCGGACTCTAGACAAGATTATAGTCCAGACAATAGGCTAGACTATAGTCCCGACTATATACTGGTCTATAGTCCACTCTAAGACTATAGTCCAGACTCTAGCCGTAGGCATGTCTGCGTAATAATATTTCTTTAAGTGTATAAAGAGAACTAACTCATGACTTTGTTTTCCAACAGCGACACTGGACAAATCCCCTCTATATATTATTTTCAAGATCTAGACTATAGTCTAGTCTATAGCCCAGACTACAGGACTTTACTGTGCTATAGTCCAAACTATTGCCTAGACTATAGTTCAGACTATAGGCTAGAACTATAGTCCAGACTAAGACTATACTATAGTCCTGACTATAGACTACACTATAGTTCCTACTATAGACTAGACTATAGTCCAGACTATAAACATGACTATAGTCAAGACTGTAGACTTGACTATAGTCCAGACTATAGACTTGACTATAGTCCAGACTATAGACTTGACTAATGTCCAGACTGTGGACTTGACTATAGTCCAGACGATAGACTAGACTATACCCAGACGATACACTCGACTCTAGTCCAGACTATAGTCTAGAATATAGATTAGACTCTAGTCCAGACTATAGACTAGACTATAGTCCAGACTATAGACTAGACTAGACTATAGACTAGACTATATTCCAGACTATAGACTAGTCCTATAGTCCAGACTATAGGCTAGACTAATAGTCCCGACTATAGACTGGTCTATAGTCCACACTAAGACTATAGTCCAGACTCTAGCCGTAGACATGTCTGCGTAAGCTCTTGACTTGTTTTCCAACAGCGACACTGAACAAATCCCCTCTATATATTATTTTCAAGATCATTTCCATAATCCCCCTAAACTAACACAGAAACCCCTTTTTTACAAAACCTTGTCAAGTTAATGAAAACAAATTTCTTTAAACTTAATCTTCATCAACTCTTAGACTCATAGAATAAAGAAATACCTACACACTTAATACTTTTATATTCTTTATTTCCATCTCTTTACTACCAACTTCCTCTATTTTTACACGGTGCTCGATTTCATAGATAAGACAGCAAAAATAAAACAGAAGAATCATAAATTTCATAAACTACTTTGTCCGCTGTGCTATGGCAGCCACACCAGCACTACCTTGTTAATGATTTAAAACATAAAAAAACGGAAAAAACTCCAAGAGATCATTTATGGGAAATATCACTGCAAGATACCAAATGACCTAAATATTTTTTTTTTTAGAAATAGAAAAACACCTTTAAATATTCTGCGTAGCAGTGTTGTTTAATTGTATTAATATCTAACGGTAAATTTTTCCCCAAACAAATTTTATCTAATCTTTTTTACAGCAAGCAAGGTATTTTATATTTTCAAAACAGAAGTTTGTTAAACAAAATTTGATAATAATTGTTTTTTGTTGTTGTTGTGTTGCTTTAAAATCTGTGTAAAAATATCATTAAAAAAAAGTTTGGAAAATATTGTTGTAAATTCAATTAAAATCTCATTGTTTTGTTATACAAAAATTTCAGTATTAGTTTTAAAATTTTTTATTTTTGAAATTTCTTCGCCTTTTTTAATTACAACTGTAAAGTTTTTTATATTTTATTTCATAATTGGTTTCACTGTTAAAAAGTTGATTTGGCTGATGAGGAAAAGGTCATTAAAACACAGATCTGTTACAAATTTCTTTCAAATAGGCATCTTTATAATTATAGAATCGATATATTTCTGATTTGGACTTAGTTTTTTCATAACAGTTTTAGGGCCACGACTATAGAGCGGTCTTAACTATAGTCTTTCCTATAGACCAGTCTATAGTCTTGCCTATAGACCAGTCTATAGTTTTGAATATAGACCAGTCTATAGTCTTACCAGTCTATAGTCTTGCCTATAGACCAGTCTATAGTCTTGTCTATAGACCAGTCTATAGTCTTTCCTATAGACCAGTTTATAGTCTTTCCTATAAACCAGTCTATAGTCTTTCCTATAGACCAGTCTATAGTTTTTCCTATAGACCAGTCTATAGTCTTTCCTATAGACCAGTCTATAGTCTTTCCTATAGACCAGTCTATAGTCTTGCCTATAGACCAGTCTATAGTCCTTGCCTATAGACCAGTCTATAGTCCTTGCCTATAGCCAATCTATAGTCCTTGTCTATAGACCAGTCTATAGTCTTGCCTATAGACCAGTCTATAGTCTTGTTTATAGACCAGTCTATGTCTTGCCTATAGACCAGTCTATAGTTTTGACTATAGACCAGTCTATAGTCTTGCCTAAAAGACCAGTCTGTAGTCTTGCCTATAGACCAGTCTATAGTCTTGTCTTTTGACCATTCTAATAGTCTTGCAATAGACCAGTTCTATACTTTTGCCTATAGACCATTCTATAGTCTTGCCTATAGACCAGTCTATAGTTTTGCCTGTAGATCAGTTCTATAGTCTATCCTACAACCCAGTCTATAGTCTAGCCTATAGAGGAGTCTATTGTCTTGCCTATAGACCAGTCTATAGTATTGTCTATAGACCAGTCTATAGTATTGCCTATAGACCAGTCTATAGTATTGTCTATAGACCAGTCGTATAGTATTGCCTATAGACCAGTCTATAGTCAGTCTATAGACCCAGTTTATAGTCTTGTCTATAGTCTTGTCTATAGTCTTGTCTATCGTCTTGTCTATAGTCTTGTCTATAGTCTTGCCTATAGAATAGTCTATAGTTCTACCTTTGGACTAGTCTATAGACCGGTCTATAGTCTTGTATATAGACCAGTCTATAGTTCTTGTCTATATACCAGTCTATAATCTCTTCTATAGACCAGTCTATAGTTGTCTAGTCTATAGACCAGTCTATAGTCTTGTCTATAGACCAGTCTATAGTCTTGTCTATAGACCCAGTCTATAGTCTTGTCTATAGAACAGTCTACAGAATTGTCTATAGATCAGTCTATAGACTAGTCTATAGTCCATAGATCAGTCTATACCGGTCTATAGACCTAGACCTATCTAGGCCGGTCTATAGACCAGTCTATAGTCTTGTTTATAGACAAGTCTATAGTCTTGTCTATAGACCAGTCTATAGTCTAGTCTATAATCTTGTCTATAATCTTGTCTATAGACTAGTCTATAGTCTTGTCTATAGTCTTGTCTTTAGACCAGTCTATAGTCCTTGTCTATAGACTAGTCTATAGTCTTGTCTATAGATCAGTCTAAAGTCCTGACTATACACCAGTCCATATTAAATTGCCTTCATGAAATGAATACCACTTTTGTAAAATACAAATTTCATTCACTCCTTAAGAAAAATTACTTTCTTCTTAAGGGCTTCCATTAAAGGCTTCCCATAAAAATAAACGATTTCTTTACAAAAAAAAAAAACTTAAGCCTAGAAAATCTTATGAATATTTTCTATATAAATTCCACTAATAAAAAAGACTACAAAAACTAATTAACAACCATCATAATTGAAATAATTACAATGACTACTTAAGCATACAATACATTTAATACAGAACAGAAGGCACTACCAGCCTCCCTAGACTCTAGCAGCCACCATCATCATAACCGCCAATATTTATAAGATCATCCAACTCATACAGAATTTCAAAATAAACAGAATTATATAAAAATAAAAAACAATACAAATAAAATAAATTTTGTACATACAATAATAATGTGAACTTAAACCATTGATAGTCATGGAAGAGGAAGTAGGGGAATCGAGTGAAACATTTTTAATGAATGAATAGTCAAAGTTGTGCTTGTTCGTTTATTGTAATATGGAGCATTAAAGAAAAAAAAAACTCAATTAATATTTTATAATACTTTTTTGTACATTACTGCATGGCAATTAAACTTACATTGAATGGCATTACGTTAGTTTTCATCGTCGTTGACTTCGTCGACATCACATAACCATTGTTTTCTCACTGCTGCACGTTTATGTATTCGAGAGAAAAATAAGACTTAAAGTCGGAACAAAAAGTAGGAAAAAATTACATAAAATGTCTGAAAATCGTTTTAAAAAGAAATTATAAGAAAATAAATGTTGATATTTGTTTGAGGAGGAGAGGAGAGAATGTTCCTCCCACATAATCATTGAAAGACTATAATTAATAGTCCAGTGTATAGTCCTGGACTATAGTGTCTCTTAAAGTCCTGATTACAGTCTATCTTATTTTATTTGCTATAGGCTTAACTGCAGCCTATATAGACTCGAATGAAGTCCGGTCTATAGTTCGGTCTTAGTCCTGAATACAGTTCGGTCTTGACTATAGATGATCTATAGTCTTGACTATAGATGAGTCTATAGTCTTGACTATAGATGAGTCCTATAGTCTTGACTATAGATGAGTCATAGTCTTGACTATAGATCTTTATAGTCCTTGACATTAGATCAGTTGATAGTCTGGACTATAGATCAGTCTATAGTCTTGACTATAGTCAGTCTATAGTCTGACTATAGATCAGGTCTATTGTCCTTAACTATAGATCTTAACTATAACTATAGTCTAACTATATAATCAGTATATAGTCGTGACTATAGATCAGTCTCTAGTCTCTTGACTACAGATCAGTCTATAGTATGACCATATATCACTAGTGATTCAGTCTATAGTCTTGACTATAGATCAGTCTATATTCGTGACTATAGATCAGTCTATAGTCTTGACTATAGATCAGTCTATAGTCTGACTATAGATCAGTCTATAGTCCTTGACTATAGATCAGTCTATAGTCCTGCCTCTATGAATCAGTCTATAGTCTTGGACTATAAATCAGTCTATAGTTTTGACTATAGATCAGTCTATAGTCTTGACTATAGATCCAGTCATAGTCTGGGACTAGAATCAGTCTATAGTCTTGACTATAGATTAGTCTATAGTCTTGATCTATAGATCAGTCTATAGTCTTGACTATAGATCAGTCTATATTCCTGACTATAAGATCAGTCTATAGTCTTGACTATAGATTAGTCTATATTCTTGACTATAGATCAGTCTATAGTCTTGACTATAGATCAGTCTATAGTCCTGACTATAGATCAGTCTATAGTCTTGACTATAAATCAGTCTATAATTTTGACTATAGATCACTCTATAGTCTTGACTATAGATCAGTATATAGTCTTGACTATAGATCAGTCCTAATAGTCTTGAGTTAGATCAGTTTTATAGTCTTGACAATAGATCAGTCTATAGTCTTGACATAGATCAGTCTATAGTCTGACTATTAGATCAGTTATAGTCTTGACTATAGATCAGTCTATAGTCCTTGACTATAGATCAGTCTATAGTCTTGACTATAGATCAGTCTATAGTCTTGACTATAGATCAGTCTATAGTCTTGACTATAGATCAGTCTATAGTCTTGACTAGACTATAGATCAGTCTATAGTCTTGACTATAGATCAGTCTATAGTCTTGACTATAGATCAGTCTATAGTCTTAACTATAGATCAGTCTATAGTCTTAACTATAGATCAGTCTAAAGTCTTGACTAGACCAGCCTATAGTCGTGGCTATAGACCAGTTTATAGTCGTGGCTATAGACCAGTCTATAGACGTGGCTATAGCCCAGTCTAAAGACGTGGCTATAGACCAGTCTATAGACGTGGCTATAGACCAGTCTATAGACGTGGCTATAGACCAGTCTATAGTCGTGGCATAGACCAGTCTAAAGTCGTGGCTATAGACCAGTCTAAAGTCGTGGCTATAGACCAGTCTATAGTCGTGGCTATAGACCAGTCTATAGTCGTGGCTATAGACCAGTCTATAGTCGTGGCTATAGACCAGTCTATAGTCGTGGCTATAGACCAGTCTATAGTCGTGGGCTATAGACCAGTCTATAGTCGTGGCTATAGACCAGTCTATAGTCGTGGCTATAGACCAGTCTATAGTCGTGGCTATAGACCAGTACTATGTCGTGGCTATAGACCAGTCTATTAGTCGTGGCTATAGACCAGTCTATAGTCGTGGCTATAGACCAGTCTATAGTCGTGGCTATAGACCAGTCTATAGTCGTGACTATAGACTAGTCTATATTCGTGGCTATAGACCAGTCTATAGTCGTGGCTATAGACCAGTCTATAGTCGTGGCTATAGACCAGTCTATAGTCGTGGCTATAGACCAGTCTATAGTCGTGGCTATAGACCAGTCTATAGTCGTGGCTATAGACCAGTCTATAGTCGTGGCTATAGACCAGTCCTATAGTCGTGGCTATAGACCAGTCTATAGTCGTGGCTATAGACCAGTCTATAGTCGTGGCTATAGACCAGTCTATAGTCGTGGCTATAGACCAGTCTATAGTCGTGGCTATAGACCAGTCTATAGTCGTGGCTATAGACCAGTCTATAGTCGTGGCTATAGACCAGTCTATAGTCGTGGCTATAGACCAGTCTATAGTCGTGGCTATAGACCAGTCTATAGTCGTGGCTATAGACCAGTCTATAGTCGTGGCTATAGACCAGTCTATAGTCGTGGCTATAGACCAGTCTATAGTCGTGGCTATAGACCAGCCTATAGTCGTGGCTATAGACCAGCCTATAGTCGGGCCTAGTTGGCTATAGACCAGTCTATAGTCGTGGCTATAGGCCATTCCATAGTCTTGGCTATAAGTAGATCTTTCTACTGACTATAGATCTGTTTATAGTCCTGACTATAGATCTGTCTATAGTCCCGACTGTAATCCTGACTATAGATCTGTCTGTATAGTCTTGACTATAGATCTCTCTATAGTCTTGGCTGTAGATCTATCTATAGTTTTGACTATAGATCTGTCTATAGTATTGACTATAGATCTGTCTATAGTCTGGACTATAGATCTGTCTGTAGTCCTTAACTATAGATGTGTCTATATAGTCTGGACTATAGTCATAAATATATAGTCTAGTATATGGAATATGGTGAAGTCTATAATCTTGCCTATAATCTCGACTAAACCCCATATATAGTCTATAAACTAATGAATTCATATCTTTGCATCTCTGATAAAACCACTTCAATTCGTTACATTTTAAAGTCATGTTCAAACATTTCTTTATACATTTCTCCATTTATTTATTTATGAATTCATCCATTCATTTAGTCATCATACAACCAACTAACCAACATTGCATGTGTTATTAATGCAACATTTTGCTGCCTATAGCATGTAACACAAATAGACAATGCCAAACTGCTGCTGTTGTAATGATTATACTTGAATCAAGTACTATTTGTATTGAGTTTGGCAAATAAAAAAAATTAAGAAAGAAAATAAAAAATAATATATAAAAAACTATTATTATTCCAAAAGAAAAGTTTATTTTATTTTCTATGAATTTTCCTGCATAAAGTAACAACAATAATAACAAAAACAAAACATTATGTTCAAAAAGGAAATTGCACACAGGAAAGAAAGGAAACCTGTATCTACATACGAAAATAACTATGAAAACTTTTTCTCTAGTTTGGTTTTTTTGTGTGTGTTTGATGGCTTCTGTTTTCTATTTTTTCATTTGTTTTTGTGTGTAAGTTTTTTTTGCTGCTGCACTATGAACATTTAAACTAGAGCACTTTTGTTTTAAGTTTAAATGTTGGCTAACGAGGGTAAAAAGATAATTTACATTAAGAGAGTTGAAAAATATAAGTTAACAACACTGCTTTTAACGTCAACCATGTCATCGTACACTTGTCAAGTATACTGCTTTACCTACCACGGTATTATCACATTATTTTCTTATGCTGCTAGTTTATGTGATTTCTTAACTTTGGAGGCGTAAATTGAGAAACATGGAAAAGATAAATTAATCAAATTATATATCAATTAAAAGCAAATTATTTCTTCTATTCAGATATATAACTTTTATTCCTAATTTACGCAGCAGTTTATATTTAAAATGTTCAACTAACTTTTCACATCCACCACCCTACTCTAATTGTTACATATCGTCATCCATTATAATCAAATATTTATACCTGGTTTTACACAAAAACTAAAACTTTTTTCTAACAAAGTTTTTCCTACATTTTTGTGTGTGTGTGTGTTTTTTAAGAATTTTATATGTTAATGTTACAACAGAAACAGAAGTCTTTCTTTCTGTTAAAATGGCAAACTGAAAACAAAAAAAAAAAAAATTGTAGCAAACAATAGAAAGTAAAATAGAATTAGCAAGTAGTATTACAATATTGTTTTAGTTTTATTTTAGATTTGTTTGATTTGTTCGAAAACAAAAAATGTAAATTTTGTTTTAGTTTTCCATCTACATATATATTTGCTTTTAATTAATGACCACTTTTAAACATTACTTATCTCAGATTCTGTTAAACTATTTAAATGTTGACTTTGCGCTTTTAAATGGTGGTTTTAGAGATTTAATTTCTTGTTTCTCCTTTATTGTGATTAAAGTTAATTTCAATTGTTTTTAGAGCAAATTGAGTTCTATTCTCTTTAAGGTTTTATTGGTTTAGTAAAGAAAGTGAATTTGGTTTTTTGGAAAATTGCAAATTTCGTTTACAAGTTTAAATATTAAAATAGCATATGGGAACTAAACTAGAACTAAACTTGAACCCAACTAGAACTGAACTAGAAACTAAACTAGAACTGAACTAGAACTGGACTAGAACTAAACTAGAACTGAACTTGAACTGAACTAGAACTGAACTAGAACTGAACTAGAACTGAACTAGAACTGAACTAGAACTGAACTAGAACTGAACTAGAACTGAACTAGAACTGAACTAGAACTGAACTAGAACTGAACTAGAACTAGAACTGATCTAGAACTGAACTAGAACTGAACTAGAACTGAACTAGACTGAACTAGAACTGAACTAGAACTGAACTAGAACTGAACTAGAACTGAACTAGAACTGAACTAGAACTGAACTAGAACTGAACTAGAACTGAACTAACTAGAACTGAACTAGAACTGAACTAGAACTGAACTAGAACTGAACTAGAACTAGAACTAGAACTGAACTAGAACTAGAACTGAACTAGAACTGAACTAGAACTGAACTAGAAATGAACTAGAAATGAACTAGAAACTGAACTAGAACTGAACTAGAACTGAACTAGAACTGAACTAGAAACTGAACTAGAACTGAACTAGAACTGAACTAGAACTAGAACTAGAACTAAACTAGAACTAAACTAGAACTGAACTAGAATGAACTAGAACTACTAGAACTGAACTAGAACTGAACTAGAACTGAACTAGAACTGAACTAGAACTGAACTAGAACTGAACTAGAACTGAACTAGAACTGAACTAGAACTGACTGAACTAGAACTGAACTAGAACTGAACTAGAACTGAAACTAGAACTGAACTAGAACTGAAACTAGAACTAAATTAGAACTGAACTAAACTAGAACTAAACTAGAACTGAACTAAAACTAAACGAACTAGAACTGAAGTAGAACTGAACGTAGAACTGAACTAGAACTGAACTAGAACTGAACTAGAACTGACTAGAACTGAACTAGAACTGAACTAGAACTGAACTAGAACTGAACTAGAACTGAACTAGAACTGACTAGAACTGAACTAGAATAACTAGAACTAGAACTGAACTAGACACTGTAAAACTAGAACTGAACTAGAACTAACTAGAACTGAACTAGAACCCTGAAGCTAGAACTGAACTAGAACTGAACTAGAACTGAACTAGAACTGAACGAGAAAACTGAACTAGAACTGAACTAGAACTGAACTAGAACTGAACTAGAACTGAAACTAGAACTGATAGAACTGAACTAGACTGAACTAGAACTGAACTAGAACTGAACTAGAACTGAACTAGAACTGAACTAGAACTGAACTAGAACTGAACTAGAACTGAACTAGAACTGAACTAGAACTGAACAGAGAACTGAACTAGAACTGAACTAGAACTGACTAGAACTGAACTAGAACTGAACTAGAAACTGAACTAGAGAACTGAACTAGAACTGAACTAGAACTGAACTAGAACTGAACTAGAGAACTGAACTAGAACTGAACTAGAACTGGACTAGAACTGAACTAAGAACTGAACTAGAACTGAACTAGAAACTGAACTAGAACTGAACTAGAACTGAACTAGACTGAACTAAGAACTGAACTAGAACTGAACTAGAACTGAACTAGAACTGAACTAGAACTGAACTAGAACTGAAACTAGAACTGACTAGAACTAGAACTAGAGAACGGAACTAGAACTGAACTAGAACTGAACTAGAACTGAACTAGAACTGAACTAGAACTGAACTAGAACTGAACTAGAACTGGAACTAGAACTGAACTAGAACTGAACTAGAACTGAACTAGACTGAACTAGAACGAACTAGAACTGAACTAGAAGCTGACTGAACTAGTACTGAACTAGAACTAGAACTGAACTAGAACTAACTAGAACTGAACTAGAACTGAAACTAGAAACTGAACTAGAAACTGAACTAGAAACTGAACTAGAAACTGAACTAGAACATGAACTAGAACTGAACTAGAAATGAACTAGAAATGAACTAGAACTGAACTAGAAATGAACTAGAACTGAACTAGAACTGAACTAGAACTGAACTAGAACTGAACTAGAACTGAACTAGAACTGACCTAGAATGAACTAGAATGAACTAGAACTGAACTAGAAATGAACTAGAATGAACTAGAACTGAACTAGAACTGAACTAGAACTGAACTAGAAACTGAACTAGAACTGAACTAGAACTGAACTAGAACTGAACTAGAATGACTAGAACTGAACTGAACGAACTAGAACTGAACTAGAATGAACTAGAACTGAACTAGAAACTGAACCTAGAACTGAACTAGAACTGAACGAGAACTGAACTAGAACTGAACTAGAACTAGAACTGAACTAGAACTGAACTAGAACTAGAACTGAACCTAGAACTAAACTAGAACTGAACTAGAACTGAACTAGGACAAAACTAGAACTGAACTACAACTGAACTAATTATGAATTTTCATATTTTTGCTGAAAATCTTTAGAAATCAAGTTTGACTAATGAATCAATTTTAAAATTGCATCACTTTATTAAAAAATCTACTTTTATTTTTACAGATTTACATTTTTAAAATATTAAACAATTTTTTTACATTTTAATTCCAATAGCGCGTGATGCAATAGGCTTCTGATGACTACATCGAAAATTCAATTAAAATATTAGAAAACAAATTAAAAAAATATTGCATGATTCACGTAAAAACAGTTAAATATTCAACAATTCACAATAGACACAAACAATACATGCGCCTCCCTCTATTTCCCTCGCTCACACATTTCTTTCTCTCTTTTAGAGAACCTTGACCTTGTGATCTTTTTATATAAAAAAACAAGGAATTAACACAATAATTAAACAAATACACGTAAATAAAACAGGTAGAATAAATAGAGGAAAAATACACCTGTATTAAGCAAATAAACAACATTACAACAAAACAAACTAAAAAAGTAACAATGAACTACAAAAACACTAAAACTTATTGGAGCGTAATTATTTATAGTGAATTTTAATGTTAAATTGACCAAAACATAAAAAACTCTAATAGAAAACTTAAGTATAAATAAACAAAAATTCACACAAAATGCAATTGATGATGATGACGATGACAATAGAGACTTTGATGACCTTTTTTATAAACTGAAAATAAACATTGAAACGGGGGTTAAATAACATTAATTCTATTAGCAACTGAAAATGCGATGTTAAATAGTAACTAATGCGGGTTGTAAATTATATTTTACAATTTTCCAAAACTAAACTAAGTAAACAAAATAAACGACTAAAATAAGCGGGTTTAATAATGGCTTTTGAAAATATAAAACAGTAAGCAATGTTCATTTGCAGTTAAATTATAAAAACAAGTAAATAAATTTAGCTTATTTAAGCTCAAAATATGCATATTCATATTATTTCAAACAATTTTACCGACATTAGTTTCTAACTGTCGTTTTATTTCTTTTTTAACAATTGACATCACTTACTAAATATTTTTGTGTTTTCATCTGCTGTTAAAATAAGAAGAAGAAAAATACTCAAGTATGTTTGTAAATTGACTGCATTTGTCTCATTTAATATGCCTCGGTATTTGTAAACAAAAAACATAAACTACAACAATAATTAATGTTCATTTAAATGACACAGTCAGTCAGTCTTGCTGCTCTCTACAATTGCATGCATGTCGTCATTTCAATGTGATTGAATGAATGAATGAGTGAGAGTGTCTAAATGACGTCCTGTTTGCAAGTGTTTATTTAATGAAAATAATAATAATAATAAAAAAAAACTAAACTAAACAATAAATTAATTGGAAAAATTATGTTCACAACTTGTTTATTTAAATTATTTTTAAACTGCTAAAGAAAATAACATAATTTGGGGAGGTCAATTGTAGTATTTAAAGAAAAATTTCACAAATGAAAAATAGTGAAATTTTCTAGTGGCAAATAAATTCCACTAGACAGCCTTAAGACCAAAGTTTATAGTTTCAGACTATAGACCAGAATATAGTCCAGACTATAGACTATATTATATTAAAGACTATAGTCTAGTCTATAGTCTGGATTATACTCCAGAATATAGACTATACTATAGTCCACACTATAGACTAGACTATCGTCCAGGCTATAGACTATATTATAGTCCAGACTTTAGAATAAATTATAATCAAGCCTATAGAGTAGCCTAGAGACTAGACTATAGTCCACGCTGTAGACTAGACTATAGTTCAGACTATAGAGTAGAATATAGTCCAGACTATAGATTACACTATAATCCAGACTATAGAGTAGACTATAGTCCAGATTATAGATTAGACTATAGTCCAGACTATAGAGTAGACTATAGTCCAGACTATAGAGTAGACTATAGTCCAGACTATAGAGTAGACTATAGTCCAGACTGTAGAGTAGAATATAGTCCAGACTGTAGAGTAGAATATAGTCCAGACTATAGATTGGACTATAGTCCAGACTATAGAGTAAACTATAGCCCAGATTATAGATTAGACTATAGTTCAGACTATAGAGTAGACTATAGTCCAGACTGTAGAGTAGACTATAGTCCAGACTATAGATTAGACTATAGTCCAGACTATAGATTAGACTATAGTTCAGACTATAAATTAGACTATAGATTAGACTATAGTCCAGACTATAGAGTAGACTATAGTCCAGACTATAGAGTAGACTATAGTCCAGACTTTAGAGTACAATATAGTCCAGACTATAGATTAGACTATAGTCCAGACTATAGAGTAGACTATAGTCCAGATTATAGATTAGACTATAGTCCAGACTATAGATCAGACTTTAGTCCAGACTATAGATTAGACTTCAGTCCAGACTATAGATTAGACTATAGTCCAGACTATAGATTAGACTATAGTCCAGACTATAGATTAGACTATAGTCCAGACTATAGATTAGACTATAGTCCAGACTATAGATTAGACTAAAGTCCAGACTATAGATTAGACTATAGTCCAGACTATAGATTAGACTATAGTCCAGACTATAGATTAGACTATAGTCCAAACTACAGATTAGACTATAGTCCAGACTATAGTCCAGACTATAGTCCAGACTATAGATTAGACTATAGTCTAGACTATAGATTAGACTATAGATTATATGGAATAGATTATATTCCAGACTATAGACTAGACTACAGTCCAGACTATAGACTAGACTACAGACCAGACTATAGACTATACTATAGTCCAGACTATAGACTAGACTATAGTCCAGACTATATGTTAGACTATAGTCCAGACAATAGATTAGACTATAGTCCATACCATAGATTAGACTATAGAATAGATTATATTCCATTATATAGTCTGGACTATAGTCGAGTCTGGACAATAGTCTAGTCTTCAGTCTGGTCTATGGTCTAGTCTATAGCCTAGTCAATAGTCTGGACTATAGTTTAGTCTGGAATATAGTCTAGTCCATAGTCTGGAATATAGTCTAGTCAATAGTTTGGACTATAGTCTAGTCTATAGTCTGGACCATAGTCTTGTTTATAATCTGGACTATTGACTGGTCTGTAGACTAGACTATAGTTTGGCCATAATCTAGGGTATAGTCTAGACATTTGCATAATTTTTTTATAGATATTTCGATGAAATATCTATTAATTGAGATGCATTTTGTTTGTACAAAATGTGTGTGAACAGATTTTTCATAACATTTCCAATTAGAGCCAAATATTGCTTTTAATTTATTATAGTATTTATTAATTACTTTCCAAGTCTACTTATGTCTATAATATCATATTTTTTTTTAAATTGATGTCATTCTAGAAACTATAAAAAAATCCTAACCTACATTTTTTAAAAACACAAAATAATTTTTTTGCCATATAACGTGTTAAATATACTGTTGGAGAAAATGAATATTTTTTTAATAAATGTTCTTAGTAGTTGACTAGTAAATTGTACAAAAATTTATTTTCAAATGTTATTATTGTTATTATTTTAACAACTAACACACACCATAAATGGCAAAAACAAATAATTGTCACAACTAAACTGCTCATGTTGCACTTTTAAGGTCTTTTTTTCACAAAAAAAAAAAAAATAAATAGAAATAACAAAAGTAAGAATCACAAAACAGATTCAAAACACTAGAGGATTAGTAACACTTGGGTTTATAGAATTACCGACACTTGTTATATTTTTTGTTAAAGGTAATCCAGTTATGAATACAAATATAAGAGATAGATAAGATATTTGAAAAATGTTTATAAATTTTTGAAAGTATTTAATTATTTATACTAATTTTATTAAATTGCCCTTAATTATAGAGCACAAGTATGAATAGAATCAGTGTTGTCGTTTTGTTCATAAATTATATAGTTTTTTTGGAAGAAATTTACTGTTAAAGCTAAATTTTCTTTACGTTTTCTGATTATTTATAAAATTTTTCTATTTCGAGCTTAATTTTAATAGATTAAAATAAAAAAAATATGGCAACTCTCTTCTTAGTGTTTGAATGACACTACTCCAGTTGTTTACATTAGCAAAACAAAATGTGCACATAACCTCCTGTCTGTTGTCTCTTTTATGTTGTCACTACTCTACCCCTTTTTGCCTTCTCTAATATTTTATGAAATTTAACAACATTATTTATATTTTTTCTATTATTTACCTTGTGAATGTTTTTAATTTTTTTCTCCTTTTTCATACAATTTAAATTGTAAGCAATGGGATTTTATGTTTTCTTCTTCTATTTTTACCCACATAAATAAACATTCATTCACACATATTTGTTTATGCATTTTTACTTACATACATGTCTTTTTTTGTTGTTTTTATTTAAACTCTGCTGGTAATTTTCTCTTTCATTAGAAATTCCTCATACGTTTATAATTAGCTTAAGTTTCATCATATGTATTTTGTTTAGAGTTTAACATTAAATAGAAATTAGAAACATCATGTACTTTTACGTTTTAGTCACTTTTTTCATGTTGTAATTCATGTTACAGTGAGTGTGTTAATGATGAGCATTACAGAGGCATAAAGATGTAATAATTCTCTATTTATGATTTTTGTTATTGCCTTTGCTATAGATGAGGCGTCATGATGTTTCTGTTGTTACTGTTTACTGAAGTTGATGATGTTTAACGTTGTTGATGATGATTATAGGTTTATGTTTACATTACCTTTTACATGAAAATATTTATAAATAAAGAAGAGAGTGAGAGGAATTGAATGAATTTTATTTACTATTCAGTGTATGAGTTTATGTGTGAATACGTATGAATGATTTCAAAGAGTTTTATTCAATAGAACTAAATGCAATACATCATCAGGCTGTATAATTAACGAGGGTAGGTAGAAAAGTTTAGTTAAAATTGCATAGTCTAGTCTATAGTCTACCCTGTAGTGTAATTAATAGTTGTAATATAGGTTCTAGTCTACAGGACTATCGTTCGGACTATAGTCTGGCCTATAGTCTGACTTATAGTCTGGCCTATAGTCTGGACTATAGTCTGGCCAATAGTGTGGCCTATAGTCTGGCCTATAGTCTGGTCAATAGTCTGGCCAAGAGTCTGGACTATACTCTTGCCTAGAGTCTGGACTATAGTCCGCACTATAGTCTGGACTATAGTCTGGACTATAGGCTGAACTGTAGTCTGGCCTATAGTCTGCACTATAGTCTGGACTATAGGCTGAACTGTAGTCTGGCCTATAGTCTGTGGCCTATAGTCTGGACTATAGTTTGGGCCTATAGTCTGGTCTATAGTCTGGTCTATAGTCCGGACTATAGTCTGGTCTATAGTCCGGACTATAGTCTGGTCTATAGTCTGGTCTATAGTCTAGTCTTAGCTAGTCTAAGTCTAGTAGTCTAGTCTATAGTAGTCTAGTCTATAGTCTAGTCTATAGTCTAGTCTATAGTCTAGTCTAGTCTATAGTCTAGTCTATAGTCTAGTCTATAGTCTAGTCTAGTCTATAGTCTAGTCTATAGTCTAGTCTATAGTCTAGTCTAGTCTATAGTCTAGTCTATAGTCTAGTCTATAGTCTAGTCTATAGTCTAGTCTATAGTCTAGTCTATAGTCTAGTCTATAGTCTAGTCTATAGTCTAGTCTATAGTCTAGTCTATAGTCTAGTCTATAGTCTAGTCTATAGTCTAGTCTATAGTCTAGTCTATAGTCTAGTCTATAGTCTAGTCTATAGTCTAGTCTATAGTCTAGTCTATAGTCTAGTCTATAGTCTAGTCTATAGTCTAGTCTATAGTCTAGTCTATAGTCTAGTCTATAGTCTAGTCTATAGTCTAGTCTATAGTCTAGTCTATAGTCTAGTCTATAGTCTAGTCTATAGTCTAGTCTATAGTCTAGTCTATAGTCTAGTCTATAGTCTAGTCTATAGTCTAGTCTATAGTCTAGTCTATAGTCTAGTCTATAGTCTAGTCTATAGTCTAGTCTATAGTCTAGTCTATAGTCTAGTCTATAGTCTAGTCTATAGTCTAGTCTATAGTCTAGTCTATAGTCTAGTCTATAGTCTAGTCTATAGTCTAGTCTATAGTCTAGTCTATAGTCTAGTCTATAGTCTAGTCTATAGTCTAGTCTATAGTCTAGTCTATAGTCTAGTCTATAGTCTAGTCTATAGTCTAGTCTATAGTCTAGTCTATAGTCTAGTCTATAGTCTAGTCTATAGTCTAGTCTATAGTCTAGTCTGTAGTCTAGTCTGTAGTCTAGTCTATAGTCTAGTCTATAGTCTAGTCTGTAATCTAGTCTATAGTCTAGTCTATAGTCTAGGTTATAGTCTAGTCTATAGTCTAGTCTATAGTCTAGTCTATAGTCTAGTCTATAGTCTAGTCTATAGTCTAGTCTATAGTCTAGTCTATAGTCTAGTCTATAGTCAAGTCTATAGTCTAGTCTATAGTCTAGTCTATAGTCTAGTCTATAGTCTAGTCTATAGTCTAGTCTATAGTCTAGTCTATAGTCTAGTCTATAGTCTAGTCTATAGTCTAGTCTATAGTCTAGGTTATAGTCTAGTCTATAGTCTAGTCTATAGTCTAGTCTATAGTCTAGTCTATAGTCTAGTCTATAGTCTAGTCTATAGTCTAGTCTAGTCTAGTCTAGTCAAGTCTATAGTCTAGTCTATAGTCTAGTCTATAGTCTAGTCTATAGTCTAGTCTATAGTCTAGTCTATAGTCTAGTCTATAGTCTAGTCTATAGTCTAGTCTATAGTCTAGTCTATAGTCTAGTCTATAGTCTAGTCTATAGTCTAGTCTATAGTCTAGTCTAGTCTATAGTCTAGTCTATAGTCTAGTCTATAGTCTAGTCTATAGTCTAGTCTATAGTCTAGTCTATAGTCTAGTCTATAGTCTAGTCTATAGTCTAGTCTATAGTCTAGTCTATAGTCTAGTCTATAGTCTAGTCTATAGTCTAGTCTATAGTCTAGTCATATGTCTAGTCTATAGTCTCGTCTAGTTCTAGTCAAGTAGTCTATAGTAGTATAGTCTAGTCTATGTCTAGTCTATAGTCTAGTCTAGTTCTATAGTCTAGTCTATAGTCTAGTCTATAGTCTAGGCTACAGTCTAGTCTATAGTCTTAGTCCCCTATAGTATCCACCAGTCTATAGTTAGTCTGTAGTCTAGTCTATAGTCTAGTCTATAGTCTAGTCTATAGTCTTAGTCTATAGTCTAGGTCTATAGTCTAGTCTATCGTCTAGTCTCTAGGTCTAGTCTATAGGTTCTAGTCTATAGTCTAGTCTAGTCTTTAGTCTAGTCTCTAGTCTAGTCTATAAGTCTCGTCTATAGTCTAGTCTATAGTCTAGTCATAGTCTAGTCTATAGTCTAGTCTATTAGTCTAGTCTATAGTCTCATTCTATAGTCTTAGTCTTTGTCTATAGACTCGTCTATAGTCTAGTTATCAGTTTTGGACTGTAGTATAACCTGTAGTCTGGACTATAGTCTATACAAAGGTGTAGTCTACAGTCTGGACTATAGTATAGTGTATATTCTAGGCTATAGTTTATAAGATTGTCTATAATTCAGTCTGGAGTTTAGTCTATGGTAAACTTGTAAATTTACCTTCGTAAAAAAAATTTTATATTTTGTATTTACAAATATGTACATCACGTAATATTACATGTTTGTACATAAAAAAAAACATTCCGCCATCAAATGCAATCATTCATACATTGTAGTTTTTTTTTTTTTCGTTTTCATTTCAATATTTTACTATTCGAGTGTAATATTTGTTTGCCCTTTTTAAGCATAATTGTTATTTATTTATATCAGGTGTTAATTTGAACATTGTATTTTATTTTTTTATGAAAGAAGTTAATTTGTGTTGAATTTATTTATGGTAATTATAACCAAGTCGTATATTATTTTTCTTTATTAAAAAATTCCCACGATATTTTGTTTCAAACACACATTTAAAGTTCCTCCTCCAAAAAACAATTATTAGGTGGGTTAATTATTAAAACTGTTTTATTAGTAACACTTTTAGAATTTCAATTTAGGAAATAAGAAATTATAACTAAAAAATATGAAAATATTTTTACATTAAAATTTAAGCCCTTATAAATTTATTAGTAATTTTTCTCTAGAAAGCAAAAAATTTAAACATAAATTTTGAAATTATTCTAACATTGCTAAACTAATATTAAAAATTGCTGAGGGGTCCCCAGTCTGCTAATGATTAATATCTTTTCCATTGAATCTTCTTCCTTTAAATAATATTTATTATTTATTTTTTGTGTTGCTGATTTTGTTACTTCTATGCAACGTGACTTTAATTTAAACAGAAACGAGTATAAAATTCTAACAGCTGTGTCCCATCTATTAGCAATACATATGAAAGGTTTTTAGTGGGAAATTTGAAGCAATATACAAACAGACATTCACAACTAAATATAAACATGGATATGCTGACTTAACAAATTTTAATTTTTATATATATTTTTTTAACTCTTTGTTTAATTGTTATTAAATATTTATACTCTACCAACATAAAGAGTTGTTGTCTGTTAAGAACTATTAAAATTTTATTGAAGTGACTCATATTATTAGCACTCAAGAATTAATAACAAATAAAGAAAAGAAGTAAATAAAAAATTAAATAACATAAAACTACTTTTTTTTAATCAACACAGCAAAAAAACATTATTATACGATACCAAACTTGGAAAGTGATATAATTAAGTTAAGAAAAAATTTAAAAGAAGGAATTGTTGAAAAATATAATTTTTTAGACTAGTCTATAGTCTAGTTTATAGTCAAGTCTATAGTCAAGTCTATAGTCTAGCCTATAGTCTAGCCTTTAGTCTCGTCAATAGTCTAATCTATAGTCTAGTCTATAGTTTAGTCTATATTCTACTCTATAGTCTAGTCTTTAGTCTAATCTATAGTCGAGTCTATAGTCTAACCTATAGTCTAGTCTATAGTCTAGTTTATAGTCTAGTCTATAGTCTAGTTTATAGTCTAGTCTATAGTCTAACCTATAGTCTAATCTATAGTCTAGTCTATAGTCTAACCTATAGTCTAGTCTATAGTCTAGTCTATAGTCTAGTCTATAGTCTAGTCTATAGTCCAGTCTATAGTCTAGTCTATAGTCCCAGTCTACAGTGTAGTCTTACAGTCTAGTCTATAGTCTAGTCTATAGTCTATAGAATACACTATAGACAGGACTATAGACTAGAGTATAGACTAGACTAAGATAGACTATAGACTAGACTATAGACCTAGACTATAGACTAGACATAGATGACTAGTACTAGACTATAGGACTAGACTATAGACTAGACTATAGACTAGACTATAGACTAGACTATAGACTAGACTATAGACTAGACTATAGAACTAGACTATAGACTAGACTATAGACTAGACTATAGACTAGACTATAGACTAGACTATAGACTAGACTATAGACTATACTATAGACTAGACTATAGACTAGACTATAGACTAGACTATAGACTAGGACTATAGACTAGACTATAGAACTAGACTATAGACTAGACTATAGACTAGACTATAGGACTAGACTATAGACTAGACTATAGACTAGACTATAGACTAGACTATAGACTAGACTATAGACTAGACTATAGACTAGACTATAGACTAGACTATAGACTAGACTATAGACTAGACTATAGACTAGACTATAGACTAGACTATAGACTAGACTATAGACTAGACTATAGACTAGACTATAGACTAGACTACAGACTAGACTATAGACTAGACTATAGACTAGACTATAGACTATACTATAGACTAGACTATAGACTAGACTATAGACTAGACTATAGACTAGACTATAGACTAGACTATAGACTAGACTATAGACTAGACTATAGACTAGACTATAGACTAGACTATAGACTAGACTATAGACTAGACTATAGACTAGACTATAGACTAGACTATAGACTAGACTATAGACTAGACTATAGACTAGACTATAGACTAGACTATAGACTAGACTATAGACTAGACTATAGACTAGACTATAGACTAGACTATAGACTAGACTATAGACTAGACTATAGACTAGACTATAGACTAGACTATAGACTAGACTATAGACTAGACTATAGACTAGACTATAGACTAGACTATAGACTAGACTATAGACTAGACTATAGACTAGACTATAGACTAGACTATAGACTAGACTATAGACTAGACTATAGACTAGACTATAGACTAGACTATAGACTAGACTATAGACTAGACTATAGACTAGACTATAGACTAGACTATAGACTAGACTATAGACTAGACTATAGACTAGACTATAGACTAGACTATAGACTAGACTATAGACTAGACTATAGACTAGACTATAGACTAGACTATAGACTAGACTATAGACTAGACTATAGACTAGACTATAGACTAGACTATAGACTAGACTATAGACTAGACTATAGACTAGACTATAGACTAGACTATAGACTAGACTATAGACTAGACTATAGACTAGACTATAGACTAGACTATAGACTAGACTATAGACTAGACTATAGACTAGACTATAGACTAGACTATAGACTAGACTATAGACTAGACTATAGACTAGACTATAGACTAGACTATAGCCTAGAATATAGACTAGACTATAGACTAGACTATAGACTAGACTATAGCCTAGAATAGACTAGACTATAGACTAGACTATAGACTAGACTATAGACTAGACTATAGACTAGACTATAGACTAGACTATAGACTAGACTATAGACTAGACTATAGACTAGACTATAGACTAGACTATAGACTAGACTATAGACTAGACTATAGACTAGACTATAGACTAGACTATAGACTAGACTATAGACTAGACTAGACTATAGACTAGACTAGACTATAGACTAGACTAGACTATAGACTAGACTATAGACTAGACTATGACTATACTATAGACTAGACTATAGACTAGACTATAGACTAGACTATAGACTAGACTATAGACTAGACTATAGACTAGACTAGACTATAGACTAGACTAGACTATAGACTAGACTATAGACTAGACTATAGACTAGACTAGACTATAGACTAGACTATAGACTAGACTATAGACTAGACTATAGACTAGACTATAGACTAGACTATAGACTAGACTATAGACTAGACTATAGACTAGACTATAGACTAGACTATAGACTAGACTATAGACTAGACTATAGACTAGACTATAGACTAGACTATAGACTAGACTATAGACTAGACTATAGACTAGACTATAGACTAGACTATAGACTAGACTATAGACTAGACTATAGACTAGACTATAGACTAGACTATAGACTAGACTATAGACTAGACTATAGACTAGACTATAGACTAGACTATAGACTAGACTATAGACTAGACTATAGACTAGACTATAGACTAGACTATAGACTAGACTATAGACTAGACTATAGACTAGACTATAGACTAGACTATAGACTAGACTATAGACTAGACTATAGACTAGACTATAGACTAGACTATAGACTAGACTATAGACTAGACTATAGACTAGACTATAGACTAGACTATAGACTAGACTACTAGACATAGACTAGACTAGACTAGACTATAGACTAGACTATAGACTAGACTATAGACTAGACTATAGACTAGACTATAGACTAGACTATAGACTAGACTATAGACTAGCTATAGACTAGACTAGATAGACTATAGACTAGACTATAGACTAGACTATAGACTAGACTATAGACTATAGACTAGACTATAGACTAGACTAGACTATAGACTATAGACTAGACTATAGACTAGACTATGACTAGACTATAGACTAGATATAGACTAGACTATAGACTGGGCTATAGACTAGACTATAGCCTAGAATATAGACTGGACTTTAGACTAGACTCTAGACTAGACTATAAGTTTTCAATAAATAACCCTTTTCATTGAATAAATTATAATTTTATTTGAAATTTCATTAAATATCTCTTTCTTTAAATTGATTCCTTTACATGTCTGCTCTCAATTAACACTCGAAAAGCGTTTAACAATTATTATTTGAACTGTTAATTTAAAATCGCTTAAACAAAAATATAAAACTTCTGACAATATTTGGGTTTCATATTTGGTCGTTTTCATTTCAAGTCTATATTTATTCTAAATATAGAAAAAATAATTCAAATTGAGTTTTAGAAAAAAATAAAAAACGAAAATGAAAACATGTGACTGACAAAACGTATTAGACTAAGAGTCTGAGAAATTATCTAAATGCAAAATTATATTAATATGTATGTATGTGTATTTTGGCTACGTAATATTCTTAATTGAAAATAAGAAATTTTAAATAAATAAATTTCCCTTTTTATAGGAAATTTTCTTTTTATAAGAAATTTAAAAAAAAATATTTTTGTAGGAAATTTTAAAAAAATTATTTTGTAGGAAATTTTAAAAAATTTCTTTTTATAAGAAATTTTCAATAAATTTCCCTTTTAGGAAATTTGAACATTTTTATTAAATTTTTCCCTTTTTTAATAAACTATGTTTAAATTTCCCTTTTTTAGAAATTTTCAATAAATGTTTTCAAAAAAGTTCCTTTTTAGGTAATCAGAACTAAATTTCCCTTTTTTAGGAAATTTTTAAGAAATTATGTATAAATTTATAAAAACAGAAATTTCAAAACTAGTTTTCAAAATCTGCATTCTAAAAAAACTATTTAAAAACAACAATAACAAAAACCAGAAATAAGTGTCTTAAACATAAAATAACAAGGTGTGGTATTTTTATTTAATTTTTTCTTGTAGTGGCATAAAATTAGAAAGGATTGATAATCATTTTGTGTTTGCATTCTGTTTCTTTTTTTTTTTTTCTTCTCTTTAACTTATATTAAATTGCAAATGTTGCAAAAATATTTGTGTAATTACCATCAGCAACAACAATAACGAAAAAAAAAGAACAATCTCCAAACAACAAGATAGACGAACAGATAGACAGACACATTTGAGATATTTGTCAACAAAATGTCGCATAAAATTTGTTAAAAACAAGTTGAAACCAGAAAAAAAAAATACCAGTAATTGGCATTTTACACTAAAACAACTAACAAACCGGCTTTAAAAGAAAAGCTTAAGAATTTATTATTATTTTTTTTTTAATTTTTAAAGAATGTAACAAAATCAAGCAAAACTTATGTATGTATGTATGTTGTTACCTCAAGGTTTTATAAGTAAAATGTTGTTCTATAAAATCCCAAAAGACCAAAGACAACTGCAGATAACAAAAACTAAATGAAGATGACTTTCATGCTTTGAATAGATGACGCATTATTTGTATTATTTTATAAACTTGGCCTAAACTCAATAATAAATAGAAGAGTATTATTGGCTCTTTTCGAAACATGTCTAACAATCTATAAAAAAAATTTCACTTTCACATTTTGTGTTATAAAAAAAATATAAACAAAAGAAGACAAAAGCTTTAAAAAAAATCATAAAAAATCACTCGTGATGAGCATAAAATTAAAATTCAACATTTCAAAACTGGTTATTTTTCTTACCATCCCCCCCCCCCTCCACATAAAATGTTTTAACTTTTATTTTTCTTTTACCTTTTTGTTGTAAACTTAATAACCGATTTTAATTATAAAAGCTTTAACTAAAAAAATCCCATTATTTAGAATTTATGTTTAAACATAATCTTTTTTTTAAGGTTTAAAGTTATTAATATGCCACCAAAAATTTAAATGGTACAATTCCTTATTGTTGTCAAAAATATTTGGGTCGATTTCCAATACAAAAGTGTGTTGGTGAGGGTAAATGTTTATTTCGTATTTTTTATAGGGAATTTACTAAGAATTTAGACCTTTTTAGGAAACTTTAGCTAAATTTCCCTTTTTAAAAAAGTTTTTAATAAATTTCCCTTTTTTAAGAAATTTTCAACAAATTTCCCTTTTTAAGAATTTTTTAATAAATTTCCTTTTCTTTATCAAATTTTCAATAAATTTCTATTTTTAGGAATTTTTCAAAGACTTTTTCATAAATTTCTTGTTAAGGAAAATTCAGATAAATTTCCCCTTTTTTCCCCTCTTTAGAAAGGAAATTTTCAATGAATTTCCCTCTTAAAGGAAATTTTCAATAAATTTCCTCTCTTAAAGGAAATTTTCAATAAATTTTCTTCTTAAAGGAAATTTTCAATAAATTTTCTTCTTTAAGGAAATTTTCAATAAATTTCCTTCTTAAGGAAATTTTCATAATTTCCTTCTTTAAGGAAAATTTTCAATAAATTTCCTTCTTAAAGGAAATTTTCAATAAATTTTCTTCTTAAAGGAAATTTTCAATAAATTTCCTTCTTAAAGGAAATTTTCAATAAATTTTCTTCTTAAAGAAAATTTTCAGTAAATTTCCTTCTTAAAGGAAATTTTCAATAAATTTCCTTCTTAAAGGAATTTTCAATAAATTTCCTCTTAAAGGAAATTTTCAATAAATTTCCTTCTTAAAGGAAATTTTCAATAAATTTCCTTCTTAAAGGAAATTTTCAATAAATTTCCTTCTTCATTTTTCATAAAATTTTTCTCTTAAAGGAAATTTTCCATAAATTTCCTTTTTAAAGGAAATTTTCAATGAATTTCCTTATTAATGACATTTTCAATGAATTTCCCTCTTAAAGTAAATTTTTTGAAAAAATTTCCCTCTTGAAGGAAATTTTCAATAAATTTCTTTTTAAAGGAAATTTTCAATAATTTTCCTTCTTAAAGGAAATTTTCAATAAATTTCCTTCTTAAAGGAAATTTTCAATAAATTTTCTTCTTAAAGGACATTTCAGTGAATTTTCTTTTTAAGGAAATTTTCAATAAATTTCCTTCTTGAAGAAATTTTCAATAAATTTCCTTCTTAAAAAAATTTTCAATAAATTTCCTTCTTAAAGGAAATTTTCAATAAATTTCCTTCTTAAAGGAAATTTTCAATAAATTTTCCTTCTTAAAGGAAATTTTCAATAAATTTCCTTCTTAAGGAAATTTTTAATAAATATCCTTCTTAAGGAAATTTTCAATGAATTTCTCTCTTAAAGGAAATTTTCAATAAATTTCCCTCTTAAAGGAAATTTCAATAAATTTCTCTCTTAAAGGAAATTTTCAGTAAAATTTCCCTCTTAAAGGACATTTTCAATAAATTTCCCTCTTAAAGGAAATTTTTTAATAAATTTCCCACTTAAAGGAAATTTTCAATAAATTTCCTTCTTTAAGGAAATTTTCAATAAATTTCTTTATTAAAGGAAATTTTCAATAAATTCCTTCTTAAAGGAAATTTTCAGTAAATTTTCTTTTTAAAGGAAATTTTTAATAAATTCCTTCTTAAAGGAAATTTACAATAAATTTCCTTCTTAAAGGAAATTTTCAATAAATTTCCTTCTTAAAGGAAATTTTCAATAAATTTCCTTCTTAAAGGAAATTTTCAATGAATTTCCTTCTTAAAGAAAATTTTCAATGAATTTCCTTCTTAAAGGAAATTTTCAATGAATTTCCCTTTTAAAGGAAATTTTCAATAAATTTCTCTCTTAAAGGAAATTTTCCATAAATTTCCTTTTTAAAAGGAAATTTTCAATGAATTTCCTTATTAATGGACATTTTCAATGAATTTCCCTCTTAAAGGAAATTTTTGAAAAAATTTCCCTCTTGAAGGAAATTTTCAATAAATTTCTTTTTAAAGGAAATTTTCAATAATTTTCCTTCTTAAAGGAAATTTTCAATAATTTCCTTCTTAAAGGAAATTTTCAATAAATTTTCTTCTTAAAGGACATTTTCAGTGAATTTTCTTTTAAGGAAATTTTCAATAAATTTCCTTCTTAAAGAAATTTCAATAAATTTCCTTCTTAAGGAAATTTTCAATAAATTTCCTTCTTAAAGGAAATTTTCAATAAATTTCCTTCTTAAAGGAAATTTTCAATAAATTTCCTTCTTAAGGAAATTTTTAATAAATATCCTTCTTAAGGAAATTTTCAATGAATTTCTCTCTTAAAGGAAATTTTCAATAAATTTCCCTCTTAAAGGAAATTTTCAATAAATTTCTCTCTTAAAGGAAATTTTCAATAAATTTCCCTCTTAAAGGACATTTTCAATAAATTTCCCTCTTAAAGAAAATTTTAAATAAATTTCCCACTTAAAGGAAATTTTCAATAAATTTCCTTTCCTTTAAAGGAAATTTTCAATAAATTTCCTTCTTAAAGGAAATTTTCAATAAATTTCCTTCTTAAAGGAAATTTTCAATAAATTTCCTTCTTAAAGGAAATTTTCAATAAATTTCCTTCTTAAAGGAAATTTTCAATAAATTTCCTTCTTAAAGGAAATTTTCAATAAATTTCCTTCTTAAATTTTCAATAAATTTCCCTTTTTAAGGAAATTTTCAATAAATTTTCCTTTTTATAGGAAATTTCAATAAATTTCCCTTTTTAAAGAAAATTTTCAATAAATTCCCTTTTTACAGAAATTTTCAATAATTTACCCTTAAAGGAAATTTTCAATAAATTTTCCTGTTTATATAGAATTTTCAATAAATTTCCCTTTTTATAGCAAATTTTCAATAAATTTCCTTTTTAAATAAAATTTTCAAACAAATTTCCATTTTATAGAAATTGTCAATAAATTTCTTTTTTATAGGAACTTTGCAATAAATTTCGCTTTTTATAGAAAATTTTCAATAAATTTCCCTTTTTTAATTTTCTATTCTTTTTTATAAATTTAAGACTGAAGGCTTATTTTTAACCAAAATTTAAAACACAACTTTATTTTTCCCCTATTTTTTAATACAATTTGTTTTCCTTGACAAAAAAAAAAAAAACTGTCAAAACTAAAATGATTTAAAAAACTTTAGAAAATATGAAACAAGAAGAAAAACAAAATGAAACATGTTCCCTAAAGAACTCTGGAGTGGTGGTGCACAATGGAAATGCATAAAAATAAATATTCATTCATGTCAAATATTCGCTGGGAACTATTTACTGCCAAAGTAAACTTAACATTACTGTGAGAGTGACTAACTGTCAGACATAGTCAATCTCTCTCTGCCACTACTAGCCTTACGTGCAACTCCACACACTCAGTCTTTGTAAATGTCATTTTTAGTCCTTTTGCTATTCATTTTTGTATTAGTTTCGTTGGTATGTTGGTTGGGGTGGTCATTGTTCCTGTTCTGTTTTATGAAAAAATAAATCATAAAAAATTCATACTTGTTAAAAAAAAAAGAAAAAATGGTGAAAAAACAACTATATAAATCTATCCAAATGCGACACCAAAGAAATAAAATAAAATCTGGGCAAAACTATGACAACATAATTGTTTCTACATGGCTTTTGTTCTTGTTTTAAAATTGATAAAAAAAGAACGAAAAAAATACCAAATGAAATGAATTTGGTATTTTTCACATAGAAAAAAATCTAAAAAAAAAAAACTTGAGTAGCAAAACAATTTAATCCATCCTCTAATCATTATTATTGTTCTCATTTGCTCTCCAACACCGAACCAACCATTATAAAACGAGTACTACTCGATCCATTGTTATAAATTTGTAACTTTTGTCCAGTCCCTCTGAAAGCGTGTCCGTCCGTCAGCAGACAGTTAGATAGCTGTGCTCTGAATGGTCAGTAAATATTATTTTTGATTTAGTGTCATAATTTACATTGACAGGAAATTATAATTTGCAACATGCACAAACATCACATCACCGTTGTTGTTTAGAATTTTATTTTTATTATTGTTTTTTATTGTAATTTTCACTAGAGAGAAAATTGCTGTTGACACACTTTGATATTTAATATTTGAATTACAAATTTGTTATTGAAGAACAAATGACAAATTTTTTGCAATAAGTAATCAAACTTAGATATATAGATAGATAGCTAGATCGATAGACTAGATAGATAGATAGATAGATAGCTAGATAGATAGATAGATCGATCTAGATAGATAGATCGATAGAGCTAGATAGTAGCTAATAGCATAGCTAGATCGCTCGATCGCTCGATCGCTAGCTAGCTAGCTCGCTCGATCGCTAGATCGCTCGCTCGCTAGCTCGATCGCTCGCTAGCTCGCTCGCTACTAGCTCGCTCGCTCGCTCTCTAGCGCTCAGCTCGCATCGCTCGCTCGATCGCTCGCTCGCTCGCTCGCTAGCTCGCTCGCTCGCTCGCTCGCTCTCGCTCGCTCGCTCCTCGCTCTCTCGCTGCTCGCTCGCTCGCTCGCTCGCTCGCTCGTCGCTCGCTCGATCGTCGCTCGCTCGCCGCCGCTCTCGCTCGCTCGCTCGCTCGCTCTGCTCGCTCGCCTCCTCGCTCGCTCGCTCGCTCGCTCGCTCTCGCTCGCTCTCTCGCTCGCTCGCTGCTCGCTCGCTCGCTCGCTCGCTCGCTCGCTCTCTCTCTCGCTCGCTCGCTCGCTCGCTCGCTCGCTCGCTCGCTCCTCGCTCGCTCGCTCGCTCGCTCGCTCGCTCGCTCGCTCGCTCGCTCGCTCGCTCGCTCGCTCGCTCGCTCGCTCGCTCGCTCGCTCGCTCGCTCGCTCGCTCGCTCGCTCGCTCGCTCGCTCGCTCGCTCGCGCTCGCTCGCTCGCTCGCTCGGTCGCTCGCTCTCTCCTGCCCCTTGTTCCCTTCTCCGTCTCCCGTTTCTTCTTCTCCCCTTCTTCGTCTCCCCGTTCCCTTTCCCCCCCGTTTGCGGTCTCCTGCCCTCCTTTTTTCCTCCCCTTCCCCCCCCCCCCTCCCTTCCCCTTTCTTTTCGTCCTTCCCGTCTTCTGGCCTCTTCCCTCCTCTTTCCCTTTGTTTTGTTCTCCCTTTCCTCTTTCTTCCTCTCCCTTTTCCCTCCCCATGTTGGTCCTCCTTTGTTCCCTTCCCCTCTGCTTTCTTCCCACCCCCCTATCCCCTCTCTCCCCTCCTCCCCTCCCTCTTTTCTATCTGTTTTTTTCTGTTGCCGCACCGTTAATAGACTTTTCATTTAATTTATACATAGTTGAAAATCGGACCACTTGGCCCCTGGTTTAAAATACTGATAGATACATTTACTATAACACTCTGTTGTTTAGTACTTTACATTGAAACGAGCGGAATAGATACTATGATGATGATGATGTGATGTTAAAAACATTTCAGATTTGAGACGGACTGTATGTGTAACTAATAACTACCGTTAGTTAAATTTATTCATAAATAAATGTTTGTTTACCGCATCATAATTTTAATGGTTTATTTGTATAGTGAATTATGTTTTTAACCCTTAAAATGGCAAGGGGGTACAAACATGTTTATAATGATTGGAATTTTGGAACGTTATGCGCATCATATTTAATTGGTCTGAGAAAATTCTTAGCTTTATTAAAAACACAATTACAAAAAGTACCTTTGTAGCTAGAAAAAGTACCAACATATTAGATTTGTTCAAAAAAATAGAAACAATTCTACAAAAACTTGGGTCAAAAGTTTAAATAAAATTGTGTAGGCAGGTCAGAGGTACAAAAGCAACCAAAAACTTTTATTGTTTTATTTAACAA